>NC_083585.1:68515668-68815668 GCF_027579695.1 Neoarius graeffei
AGGGAAGGGGAGAGAGAGAGAGAGAGAGAGAGAGAGAAGGGGGAGAGAGAGAGAGAGAGATAGGGAAGGGGGAGAGAGAGAGAGAGAGATAGGGAAGGGGGAGGGAGAGAGAGAGAGAGATAGGGAAGGGGGAGGGAGAGAGAGAGAGAGAGAGATAGGGAAGGGGGAGGGAGAGAGGGAGAGAGAGAGATAGGGAAGGGGGGAGGGAGAGAGAGAGAGAGAGATAGGGAAGGGGGAGGGAGAGAGAGAGATAGGGAAGAGAGAGAGAGAGAGAGATAGGGAAGGGGGAGAGAGAGAGATAGGGAAGGGGGAGAGAGAGAGATAGGGAAGGGGGGAGAGAGAGAGAGAGAGAGAGAGAGAGAGAGATAGGGAAGGGGGAGGGAGAGAGAGAGAGAGAGATAGGGAAGGGGGAGGGAGAGAGAGAGAGAGAGAGAGAGAGAGAGAGATAGGGAAGGGGGAGAGAGAGAGATAGGGAAGGGGAGAGAGAGAGAGAGAATAGGGAAGGGGAGAGAGAGAGAGAGAGAGAGAGAGAGAGAGATAGGGAAGGGAGAGAGAGAGAGAGAGAGATAGGGAAGGGGAGAGAGAGAGAGAGAGAGAGAGAGGGATAGGGAAGGGGAGAGAGAGAGAGAGAGAGAGAGAGAGAGAGACAGGGGGAGAGAGAGAGAGAGAGATAGGGAAGGGGGAGAGAGAGAGAGAGAGATAGGGAAGGGGGAGGAGAGAGAGGAGAGAGAGAATAGGGAAGGGGAGGGAGAGAGAGAGAGAGACATAGGGAAGGGGGAGGGAGAGAGAGAGAGAGAGATAGGGAAGGGGGAGGAGAGAGAGAGAGAGAGATAGGGAAGGGGGGGAGAGAGAGAGATAGGGAGAGAGAGAGAGAGAGATAGGAAGGGGGAGGGAGAGAGAGAGAGAGATAGGGAAGGGGGAGGGAGAGAGAGAGATAGGGGGAGAGAGAGAGAGAGATAGGAAGGGGGAGAGAGAGATAGGGAAGGGGGAGAGAGAGAGAGATAGGGAGGGGGGAGAGAGAGAGAGAGAGTGAGAGAGAGAGATAGGGAAGGGGAGAGAGAGAGAGAGAGGGATAGGGAAGGGGAGAGAGAGAGAGAGAGAGATAGGGAAGGGGGGGAGAGAGAGAGAGAGAGAGGAGAGAGAGAGATAGGGAAGGGGAGAGAGAGAGAGAGAGAGAGAGAGAGAAGGGAGAGAGAGAGAGAGAGAGAGAGAGAGAGAAGGGGAGAGGAGAGAGAGAGAGAGAGAGGTCTGTGTTTGCCAGTGTGTGTGTTTTTACCTTGACTGTAGGACATCAGTGTGTCTTTATGGTTGTTGATGTTTGGATGATGTTCATTTCTGCAGCAGGTTTTTCATCAGTTTCAGTTTCATAAGTGCTGAAAAAACACACCTGAGAGAAAGAGAGAGGTAATGAGAAAACATTACACAACAACAAGTAGCTCAAATAAGGCAACAAGACACAGAGAATGGGATGATGCAGTAATGAACAAAACAAGGCAGACTGTCAAACTGGAACAAAATCAAAAACAAAAAGAGAATGCAATAATGAGATAATGAGACACCAAGCTAATAAAAAAGCAATAAAGAGAGAAAAAACGAGAGAAGCAGGAGCACATGATAAAACAAGATCACAAGTACGAGACAGTGAGATGAGAACAAAATAATGAAATCATAAAATGAGGTGAGATAGCAGGATACGGACAAAAGATAAAAATCTGAGATAATGAGATAAGATGAGAAACAGAATTAATGAGAAAAGAAAACAAGACGATGAAAGAATGAGATAATGAAAAAAATATGATAAGAATGAGGTTTTCCTCCTCTGTGTGTGCGCGCGTTTGTGAGCGAGACTGTCTCCAGTTTTGTGTAGTGAACATGACGTGAGTAAAATCACGTGTTGATCAGACGTGAGGTGTGAGGCGTGAGGTATGAGGCGTGAGGTCAGACCTTACAGCCAACGGCAAGTAAAATGTGCAGCGTCATGACAGCAGAGAGAACGGCGAGGACGACCCGCGGCTTGTCAGCCTTCATCACCGGCCAGAACGTCAGCACCAGAACCGAGCCAGACAGACACAGAGCCACCACGATGGAGCTCCAGCGGAGAACCTCACTGGGGAACACCCACAGCACCTACACACACACACACACACACACACACGGATTCACACAATAATTCACCATCAGTCGACTAATAAATATTAATATAATAAATGTTGACATGTATATGTGATCATTCTGTAATACAATAAAAATAATTAATAAAAACAATAGATTAATTTCTCTGTTATATTATAAATTAATGATCTAAACCGGAGATGATGATAAAAAAAAAAAGAAGCAGACACTGTGGTCTCACTCACCACGGCAGGGATGTAGACGGAGAGCGAGTAGCCGTAAACACACACGATCTCCAGGAAGGAGTAGGACAGCGTTCTGGAGAGCTTCCTGTTCCTCCATGTGAGAAATCCCCACAGCGCGAGAGGAACGAGCCAGGCGTAGCTGTAGATCGCCATCGCCGCCATCGTTACTGACAACACACACACACACACACACACACACACACAACACTCAGTGTTCAGGTCAAACTCTACCATCAACACACACACACACACACACACACACACACACTAAAGATCACAGCTTTAATCACACCATCATCCTCATCGTGACTCTCACCTTTCCTGAACTCAGGGACGTACGTTGTAGCGTGGCTGTCCACGATGGACAAGGAAACTGGACATGTTCCCGCTCACACCGATGGCAAAGACCAGCGTAGCGCAGATCCAAAACGGTCCTACAGAGGAACGACAAGATCAGGTTCATATCAGAGCTCAGAGAGAGAGACAGACAGAGAGACAGACATACACACAGAGAGAAAAAGACACACGGAGAGAGAGAGAGAGAGAGAGAGACACAAAAAAAAGACAGACAGACAGACACAGAGACACAGACACAAAAAGACAGCCAGACAGAGAGAGAGAGAGAGAGAGAGAGAGAGACAGACAGACACACACACAGATGAGAGAGACAGACAGACCAACCGTAGAGGTCAGGGTTGTTCTTGATGTGACGACGAACAAAGTTTTTTCCGCGCCACGGCAGCACAGAGCTGATTATTCTGTCCATCACCTGGAAATAAACAAACAAAAACAAATA
Organism: Neoarius graeffei; assembly: GCF_027579695.1. Classification (NCBI taxonomy): domain Eukaryota; kingdom Metazoa; phylum Chordata; class Actinopteri; order Siluriformes; family Ariidae; genus Neoarius; species Neoarius graeffei. The sequence goes on from NC_083585.1 coordinate 68,518,822, forward strand.
AATACATGTAAAACACACTCAGTGAAGCTGTGTGTGTGTGTGTGTGTGTGTGTGTGTGTGTGTGTGTAGGATACAGGTGGAACAACAGTGGAGTGTAAATTTACATATTGGTGCTGTTGAACTCACAGCTTCATCAAACACATCAGAGAGACAGACAGACAGACAGACAGATGACGGGTAGACAGGCAACTAGACAGTTGTACAGAAAGATGGATAGAATAAAAAGACAGACTTGTATGCAAACAGACAGACAGATAGATAACCAGAGAGACAAACAGACAAATAGATGGATGGAAATACAGACAGACAGACAGACAGACAGACAGACAGAAATGAATTGTGGTGGTCTATGATGGCGGCTCCTGTGAGCAACACCGCAGCGTTCATTCACTCAGTGAGGCTGAGCTGATGTTTAGTTGATGCGCAGACAGACTTCCTAAACATATCGACTCCATCTCGAGTAAAGAGACACTAAGGACATTTCCTTTCCTTCTTTTCTGAGCTCCTACCTGATAAGTGTCCACGTTGAAAAATGCCTGATAAAACTCCAGCGTCCAGAAAGCAGCACTTTTCCTTTCACTGCCAAGAAGCTGGAAAAACATCAGTGCGTCAGGAAAAACATCTGTTACAATCTCTCAGCGGGTTACAGCTGCACTACGAACCCCTGACCTCGGTTTGGTCATCACCATCCGGCAGCTCGTCCTCAGACGCTGCCGCTCGCCACTGTGAGGGAGATTTACTGAAGAGCTCGTCATCCATACTGACCGCAGTGGCTCCATCGCTCCTGTCTGCTTCACCCACACCACCGTCAAACTCTGCAAGAAGAAAGAACCTGGACTGACTAGACCTTCACTCAGCCGCTTGTGATCGTAGATTCTGGTGTTGCAGAGCAACATTAATAATGACGTAACCTCACACTAGATGAAGTAGAGGCTTTCACACCAGACCTGAGCTGCAGGCTGCGATCTGATGAATATTTACAGGAACCTCATCATCATCATCAGCTGAGAATCGAGAGTCATCCAGGAGGCAGGAGAGTCCAGGAGCTCAGGTTTTTGACTGGTTTTAGCTCAAGCTTTCTTTAGCTTAGTTTTAGGTAATATCATTAAAACCAGGGTTGCCAGGTGTTCACCTCAACTACATCTCAAAAGACCTGGAACTGAACCAAGTAGTTTGGGCTTTGGAAAAATGGAGACGTTCCTTCTGTTTCCTCAGTCTTTGACTGGGAAACATGCATCTCTGATGTAAGAACGTTATCCAGTCCATAATCCCATTTTTAATTCAGATTATTTGCTCAAAAACAAGATCCAAGCAGCCACACAGTGTTTTAAACTATCCAGACCTGGCAACCCGGTCATTACCTGCCAGGTCTGCTCTTCAGTGGTTAGTATTTCAATGTAATTTAAAATGTATGAAGTTATAAATCAGGGCTTTATGAAGATTAACATTTGTTGAACGGCTGATACAGACGGTGGCGTCAGGGTGAAAGATGAAGCAGTGGTACACATGAGGAGGTCAAAGAGCTGGACAAACCCTCAAACCTTTAAGTCAATCCCTAAGAAATTGTTTGTCCTTACCCACTTTCAAAAAACGACTTCATAGACAAGCCAACTACCACCTCCTGATTTGTTTGTTCTTCTTGTTTACTTATATATGTAAAGATTTGGTATTTACTGTTTCTACCATGTATTTATGATTTATTACTTATCAGTTTAAGTTGTGTGAAAACATTTAAATTCCTCGGAACTCACATTAGTGAGGATCTCACCTGGACACACAACACACCATCAAGAAGGCTCAACAGAGACTCTTCTTCCTGAGGAAGCTGAGGAAATTTGGACTGTCCACCAAACTCCTCAGCAACTTCTACAGGTGCACAGTGGAGAGCGTCCTGACAAATTCCATCACTGTGTGGTACGGGAACTGCACAACTCAGGACAGAAAGGCTCTCCAGCGTGTCACAGTTCATCTGTGGCGCTGTCCTCCCCCCACTACAGGACATTTACAACACCCGGGTCACAAAAAGGGCACAGAGCATCATCAGGGACCAAACACACCCACAACACAGACTATTCACACTCCTACCATCTGGCAGACGCTACAGGAGTGTGAAAGCAAGGACTACTAGACTGACAAACAGTTTTTACCCCAGTTTTTACTCAGGCTTTTGAACCACGGATTATAATCACCATCTACCTCTATATTTCCATCAGGCTTTGAGCCACGGATTATATTAGCAATTTTGCACAAGACATTGCACAGTATATCTACCTCTATGTTTGCCTCTCCTTTTTTTTTTAAATGTTATCTTCATTTTTTCACTCTACCTTTATGTTGGGCAGTTGCAAAATAAGAATTCATTACCCAATAATAAACTGCTGTGTCTGTCTGTTATTGTGTATAGAGATCTTGCAGTCACGTGACCGGAAAGTACACAACCGCCATCTTGTTGGTCAAAAACACCGCTGAATACTGCTGCACTCGTGTACAGAATGGATCAATTTCAACCGACGGACTACACGGCTCATTTTTCTAATGAACAGATAACTAGATATATGTCTAAAATAAATGATCTACAGATTTGTGACCCTTATGGCTTACCGGACGGAGTTTTCACGACCGGATTTTGAACTGCCAGCGGAATACCCGGACGTGTATAATTACGTCATTAACTTTCCCTCGCTGTTCAGTGGTGAAGCACTGCGTGCTTATAAATCTCTGGACAGTTATCTTTACAGAAATTCAGGATTTGTCAGCGACTCAGATGTGGCATCTTGTAAACAAGAATCCTCATTGGACGGGTAAGTCACTTAAGTATTGAGTATAGCACTGACCAGCCGATTATAGAATAGAATAAGGTAATTCCAGCTGTAATTCCAAATCGTCCGTCTTGTTTACATGGATCTGGCATTGGAGAGGTAGAGGCTTGGCAGTGGAGATTTGAGTGGCTGTTTTCTGAGCTTAGTCAACAGGCCGGCTCTGCAGCCTCGCTTTTGCTTCCGCTCCCGACGCCGCCTCCTTCGCTTTGCTTCCAATAACAATCCACGGAGACCCCGCTGGTCTCACTATCTCGTCCGGAATGTTGTGCATGCGATGGAAATCGCTACAAACCGTCATTTTCTGCTGGAAACCAATGTCCAGTAAGTCCATACGGTTGTAGTGGATATTGAAGTCCGGTACAGACGAACAACACGCAAAAATACACACAAAAAACATAAAAAACGTGCACAGGTAGGGAGAGCTTGTAGCCGCAGCCGTTGTAGTAGAATTGTATATAGTAGGGTTTTCCAGAAGAAAAGGCAGAAGTAGAACCAGAAGTAGAAGGCGGAATATGGCGTTTGACCGACAAGATGGCGTCTGTCACAATCTGGATCGGCTGTGACGTCACATGCAAGTGCTCCATATGACAAATAAAAATCTTGAATCTGGTTTTCTTTAACTTCTGTTTTATTTGATATGTTATTTGATTGTATTATCTCATAAGTTAGCTAGTCCATTAGTTTTTCCTTATTTTCTTGTATTTCGATAATGATTTGGTTTTTTCTTTTGTTTGATCTTATTTAGAGTAGAGTGGGGGAAAAGCCCCCCTTAAGGAAAATTCAGTTTTTCTCCAAGTTGAAATGAACCATGTGTTTAGTTTTAATCATAGTTTTTGACAACAGTGACATGAACAATAATGCCACCTAAAGTTTGCCTAAAGTTAATACTTAATTTTTTTTTTAACAAAAACAAACATTGTGCCAAGGGGGTCTTTTACCCCCCCCCAGTGGGATAAAAGGCCCCCTGAGGTGGGGCAATAGGCCCCCTCACTCAAAAAAATCTGTTTGGATAGCAAAAGTGTTTACTTAAGCCTATAATGTGAAAGAAACAAGAAAATATTCCTGAATTAATGAATAGATGCATTATTTTATTATATTTCGCATTTTAATTTCAATATAATTTTGTGTGGATTGAACATGAATTAACAAAGAACAAGTGCATCAATAAATAATGCTAATTGAATCAATGAATTCATTAGCTATCTGCTATTCAGAAATGTATGAAATACAGTAATTATGATAAAAGGAAACGATGCCCCCTGGGGGCCATTTACCCCGCCATTAAGGGGGCGTTTTACCCCACAGACTACACTTTTACAAAAAATGGGTCTTACTTTCAAAATGTGATTCAACTTTTTATACCTAATGTATTTTTTTTAACGTACTGACTTGTCTACTCATACCACATACACAGCTGTGATATCTGACGAAATAGCAGCTATCTAAATACAGTTTTACTGATATCTGAAAATTATATCACTTACCATGAAATTTGATTTCTCTCCGCTGCGTTGCTGACATGCGATCCACAGTGGATATTTGTATATCCCCGTTGTCAAGCCAGTCCATAGCAACAATAGAAATGTAACTTTGCGCCATCTGGTGGTTATTTTGGGTAAAACAGGCTGGGGGCGTATTACCCCACTCTACTCTATTTATGTATGCATGTTATAATCAACAGTAATTGTGATGACCATACAGTAATTAATCACAGTACCTCGAAAGACCTTGGAGGTTTCTGGTCTTCCCCTGCATGTTTTTTTCTCTGTTTTAACAGAATGACTTGTTTCTTTTATGTGCAAATAAACAATAAATAAATAAATAAACCAAAAGATTAAAGCGCCGCTGCATCACTTTGTTTAGGCAGTACTTTGTCACAGGTAGTCGAATGGAATTGTGGGTAATGTAGGAAACCAAACTGAAAACGTCCCAATGTGAGAAGATTAAAACAAACAGAGCTTATAATTTTATTCCAGAATAAATCTTGGACGCAGCTGAAGATCACGTGTTCGAGGTGGATTTAGTTTGAACGCTTTTCTTTCCGTGTTTAAAACAAATCCTCCGTGATGTTTCACCACATTCAGAGCTGAACGGAGAGAAAAACTCACCCTGAAAGTGCAGCTGAAACTCTGCGCTGCTCATCTTCAGCCTCTGCAACTCACCACGGCACAAATATTCACCCTGCTGTTATTAACAGATAATAACGTTTAATTTCACATTATTTAACTCTTCTGTTAAGACTTACCCTTCTTATTTCCAGCTGTAATGTTTTAATCGTTTGAGAACTCCTGCTTTTTAAAACAAAAAACAAAAAACCCTTGTCTACATCAGAGCCGGAACTTACTTCCGCAATCAGATGACGTCACACGGATGCCGGAAGTAAATTTTCTAGATGGATGATGATTTATAGTTAGAAATCGTAATTGTGGTTATGTACTATATATATATATATATATATATATATATATATATATATATATATATATATACACTTTATTTGTGATTTATGTTTATTTATTTTAATTACTGTAACAATTCTCGCCTTATTAAAAAAAATAATCTGGATCCTTCAGTAATAAATAACTACAGGCCAATATCAAATCTACCATTCATCGGGAAAATCCTGGAAAAAATTGTCTTCAATCAATTAACTGCCTTCTTGATATCAAACAGCCGTTTTGATAATTTTCAGTCAGGATTTCATTCCAATCATAGCACTGAAACAGCGCTGATTAAAGTTATAAATGACATACGTCTTAATACTGATGCAGGCAAAACATCGGTCCTGGTATTACTGGACCTCAGTGCAGCTTTTGATACTGTTGATCACAACATACTGCTATATCGACTTGAACACTGGGTTGGATTGACTGGTAAAGTTATCAATTGGTTAAAATCATACTTAAAAGATAGAAGCTTCTTTGTTACCCTGGGAAATTGTTCCTCAACGTCAATGCCCTTGACCTGTGGTGTCCCCCAGGGGTCGATTCTTGGACCATTACTTTTCAACCTTTATATGCTCCCACTTGGGCAAATTATCAATAAAAATTCAATTTTGTATCACTGCTATGCAGATGATACCCAAATTTATTTTGCTCTATCACCTAATGATTATGCCCCCCTTGAATGTCTCTACCAGTGTATCGATCAAATCAATAGCTGGATGTCACAAAATTTTCTTCAGCTGAACACAGATAAAACAGAAGTAATTCTATTTGGAAAAAAAGATGAAAGACTCAGGATTACCACTATTCTTGACACAAAAGGGATTAAAACTAAAGAAATGGTTAAAAATCTTGGTGTTTTCATTGACAGCGAGCTAAACTTTGACAGTCACATGAAAGCAATCACTAAAATGGCATTTTATCACCTAAAAAACATTTCCAAACTAAGAGGACTTATGTCAAAAAATGATCTGGAAAAACTAATACATGCCTTCATCTCTAGTAGGGTTGATTACTGCAATGGCCTTTTCACAGGCCTGCCAAAAAAGACCATCAAACGACTTCAGCTGGTTCAAAATGCAGCGGCGAGGGTTCTCACACGAACAAAAAGAACAGAGCACATTACTCCAATTCTAAGGTCCCTTCACTGGCTTCCAGTAAGCTACAGAATTGACTTTAAAACATTGCTGCTGTTGTACAAATCTCTAAATGGTACAGGGCCCAATTACCTCTCTGATATGTTGCAGTGGCCTAACCCAATCAGATCTACCAGATCAAAACAAAAAAATTTACTGTTAAAACCTGTTGTTAAAACAAAGTGTGGTGAAGCAGCTTTTAGCTACTATGCAGTGCAGCTATGGAACCAACTGCCAGAGGACATTAAAAATGCTCCTGCTGTTGGCAGCTTCAAATCTAGACTAAAGACCAAGCTGTTCTCAGATGCTTTCTGTTAAATAATTAATATTTTTACATTTTTTATAATCTTTACTTTCTCTGCATGTTTTAAATTTACTTTAATTTTATTCTATTTTATTCCGCTGGTTTCTTTTTCTCCTTTTTTTCTTTTTGGCATTTTATTATTTTAGTTCTACTGTTGTTTAATTCTTATTATTTTCTTTTAATTCTTTTAATTAATTGTTTTAGATTAAAAATAAAATTATTTTATGTAATTTTATTTCTCTATTGTTTACTGTTTTTGCTTCTGTAAAGTACATTGAACTGCCATTGTGTATGAAATGTGCTATATAAATAAACTTGCCTTGCCTCGCCTTATTACGTTTATCGCTGTGTGAATAAAAACTACACTTCCCATAAGCCACCTGTGGAAAACTGAGCTCGCGCGGACCAGCACGCTGGTTAGCTGTACGGGTGTTTTATTCTGGTAACAGAGATCAGTGTAGTTGTTTGTGGGGGAAAAAGTGTTTATTTGCTTGTATGGATAAATATTTTGTTAAATAGAATGTTTGTCGAAAGGTTTTCTGTTATGCTAACTATTAGCATTGTTTACATTTAACGCCAAACATTTTTCTTCGAACGTCTTCCGGAAGGACCGAGTGTTCCAGTAAATGTCTTCCCTGGAAACAACCGAGTCAAGCGCTTTGGTTCCGTGTAAAATCACGATATTTTTTACAAGTTTGTGATTTAGATAGCGTTTTTTTTTTTTTTTTTTTAAAAAGCTAATTTATTTAGATACACAAACGCAACAAACTTGTAGTGTAGAACAGTATATTTTATTTAAAAAATAAATAGGACTGTATGGATCTTCTCACATGCACTTGAATAGTTTAATTTAGTAATTTAATAATCCCATAACAATCAATAATAAGTCAGTTAAAAGCATTGCGACTAAATTATAATGTATTCTAGTGGGTCAAATGAATATGACTATGGGAGCGTGTACGTTCGTGAAAAAGGAGAACTCCACTTTGTAAACCGCACAGGAAACGTGCCTCAGTACTCCAGACCGAAATCATCGTATAAATTATTCCAGAAAGATTTTTCAGTCACGCTCTGTATGGACGGTTTCCCACCCGCCAAATACAGAAAGAGAAACGATCACTTTGTCTTCACCTACAACAGCGAAGGGAGTCTGCGATACACCGTGAAATCGCTGCTTGATCTATCGTTATTGTTTATCGCTGATAATATCGAACATGTCGATTCCCTGATCGGTTTCCCTGAAGAAATGGCAGACAGGTTGTTCACAGCGGCTGAGGCGAAACTGAAATTCGCAGAGCCTTCTACCTCTGCGAGGAGGTTACAGGTCTTTAGTGAGGCCTACGGAGAACTTGTGTTAAAGTCGCTATGTTTGAGAAACAGGTGAGAACAAACCAGAAAAAAAAAAAAAACCTTGTGACGGGGTGTTCACTTTGTTAAACCAGGCATTATCGTCATGCTTTCAGGTGTCTCTTGCTTTCAGAAAGGATAGAAGAGATTCGAGTATTTCATTGTTTGGAATCTCTGGATCTCCACGGATGCAGGTTGGGTGACAGCCACGACTTTTTCACTCATCTAACATCAGAAGCGTGTGCCAGGTGAGTTATTTAATAAAAACCTGAAATCTAAATAAAAGTATGAATGATTAGCCTTCTGATATATATATATATATATATATATATATATATATATATATATATATATATATATATATATGAGTGATTCCACGCTTATGGGTACTGAAATGGGGACATGAACTTATTCACCTAAAACCATTTCTTTTTTTACCATCAGGTCACAAAACATGTAATCTTTAATGAATGATATGTTAAAAGATAACTTTAATTTTCTGAGATGTAATAAAAACATATTTATATGCCAAAGTCAAGCCTATGAGTTCCAAAATGATGTCTGTTACATTACTTCTGTTACGATTGTCCATCTCGCGTCTGTTACAAATTAATTACAATCTAGCTATATACCATGTTAATCTTATTGAAAGAATGTGTATGTTTATTCTACTACACATGTTTATTAATTATATTTGCTAAAACATCACCTTCCTATGTTTCAAAAAGTAATTCTACATTGTTAAAATTGAGAATATATATGTCCACAACACTTCTGTTACGTTCTGACTTTGGCATATAAATATGTTTTTATTACATCTCAGAAAATTAAAGTTATCTTTTAACATATCATTCATTAAAGATTACATGTTTTGTGACCTGATGGTAAAAAAAGAAATGGTTTTAGGTGAATTTTCAAAAATAAGTGCATGTCCCCATTTCAGTACCCATAAGCGTGGAATCACTCATTTTATATATATATATATATATATATATATATATATATATATATATATATATATATACACATTTTTTTTTTTTTATACTAAAGGCTTGTAACATTGTTCTTGGGAGCAAACTGTCTGTCGGATAAAGGCTTGCAGAGACTGACGGCGCCGATCCGAGTGATGAGAAGAGGCCTGGAGAACCTGCAACACTTGGACCTGTCGAGTACGTTCAGCTTCCACACGGCTGCATTTCTGCTTGTTTGAACTGCAGCATGTTTACTTTCTCTACTACCCTGTCCACACTAGGGATTTTGTACCGATACGAAACTACTTTCGTACCCCAACACCTGTCCACACTAGCAGCTATACCGGTACTGTAGCGGTATAACTGTATTGGTACGAAACCCACAAATGTATGGGTTTCGTACCGGTACAGTATCGGTACCGTAGCGCTTCGCTGTAGTGTGGACAGATGAAGCGGTTCTGTATCGATACAAATATAACGCGCATGCGCAAAGTCACACACCTCAATCGATGTCTTCACTGAATAAAATAGTGAAGAACGGAGATTCGTTTGTTTCTTTCTCAACTGCCTCGCGCGTTTTATACGATTCGACTGAATAAATGACCACCAGAAATACAGACTGTACACTGACAACAAAAAGCACACACACGCTGTTTCATCCGTACGGAAGCCGAGAGAGGCCCTTCATATAATCCTTTTTTTTTATTCACCTTGTTATCCCGAGATAACGACATAATTAATTCAGGATCTTGAGAAAACAACACAACTAATTCGAGATCTTGAGAAAACAAAACCGTTATTTCATGATCTCGAGTAAACAGCTGAGAAATGGTTCATTCAGGTGCGCCAAGAGACTTGTGATATGCTGACTTTGGGGCTATTTCTCATTCTGTATAGACGCAACTTTGGTCATTAGAATGTCTGGAATAATCGATCACCTAATAAGGCAATATTTTGATCAGGGGTTGACACAGGGAGAGATTGCATTAAGTCTTTTAATAAGGGATCATTTCAAAATTAGTCCGCGGCACCTCCGCAGAAGACTGGCCCGGCTTCATCTCTACCGACGGAGATACAGTGATCCAGCTGAGATCATGAAATAATTGTTTTGTTTTCTCGAGATCTCGGAATAACAGATGACATGTATTCTCGGAAAAAAGTTACTCGGCAATCACGGAAACATTTTGCGCACGCGCATTTCAACTACCGTGAAAAAAAACTGAAAACATTTCTCGCTAGTGTGGACAGATGCACTAAACTGTACCGGTATACTTTGTATCGATACAGTTATACCACTTTCGTACCGGTATAAGTGTGAACACAGCATAAATTATGTCTGAATAACGTACAAGTGCTGTCTGTGCAGCACTGTGTCGTGCAAAACCCTTTATGTGCCAGGAAAGCAAAAAAGGAAACTGGAAAGTGTTTTTGAATATTATTTTTAGTTTACATGAAACTGAGCTGCTCGTGTAGTTTGGACATACTAATTCTGTTTGGAAGAAGGTGCGGAGAAAGCAAGCTCTCAGATGTAAAGTGAAGAACAAGACACAAAACATGCATGTTCTTGTTTTTACATCATTATCAGAATGACACTGAAGGGAATCCAAAATGCCACGCCCCATTCAGATACCTTTCTGAATGGAAACAGTCCTTTTTTAAATGATCGTTAATGTCAATAAAATCTACCCCAGGATAAAAACTGAATATCAGCACATGTCCATACTCAAAAACAGTCCAAAGACAAGATGATCGACAGCTCTTCCAGTGCTGGAGTGTTAAATATAGAAACATTTTAAAACCATTTTTTCCCCAGCAGGTAATCCACTGACGGAGAAAGGACTTGGATATTTAATGTGTTTTCAAAAACTGCGTGAGCTGAACATCTCTGACACGAACGTCAAGGTGAGGGTTTTTTTCTTCCACACTCCAGAGTTCCATGCTAACTCTTCAAGTCTGGAACGCAGGACTTTGGAACCATCAGGCTCACTGCAAAACAAACAAGCAAGCAAAGAGACAGATAATTATCTAATATTTCTGCTTAGGAGATTATTATAAATCTCAGGCTGTTCTTAGAAGCTTTTTTATTTTCTGATTCTATTGACAGCTCAATAAAATTTGTATCTTTCTAAAAAAAAAAAACAACTTATTTATATTTTTTAAAATCTGCCAATCGAATAAGACTTTCAATCTGGAAATTATGAAAAAATGTCCATAAATAGGTGTGTGGTTATGTGATAATACAGTGGTGCTTGAAAGTTTGTGAACCCTTTAGAATTTTCTATATTTCTGCATAAATATGACCTAAAACATCATCAGATTTTCACACAAGTCCTAAAAGTAGATAAAGAGAACCCAGTTAAACAAATGAGGCAAAAATATTATACTTGGTCATTTATTTATTGAGGAAAATGATCCAATATTACATATCTGTGAGTGGCAAAAGTATGTGAACCTCTAGGATGAGCAGTTAATTTGAAGGTGAAATTAGAGTCAGGTGTTTTCAATCAATGGGATGACAATCAGGTGTGAGTGGGCACCCTGTTTTATTTAAAGAACAGGGATCTATCAAAGTCTGATCTTCACAACACATGTTTGTGGAAGTGTATCATGGCACGAACAAAGGAGATTTCTGAGGACCTCAGAAAAAGCGTTGTTGATGTTCATCAGGCTGGAAAAGGTTACAAAACCGTCTCTAAAGAGTTTGGACTCCACCAATCCACAGTCAGACAGATTGTGTACAAATGGAGAAAATTCAAGACCATTGTTACCCTCCCCAGGAGTGGTCAACCAACAAAGATCACTCCAAGACACACATGCAAACTCCTCACCTTTCGGCGAAATTCGCCGTTTTGGTCCCAAAATAGGTCACTTGTGTGAATCGTGTAGATCCGAAGAGTTTTTTTTTTTTTGGGGGGGGGGTAGGCAGGCTACAACGCTATTGTTGCCAAACATTTCACTTACAAGGTTACAGCCAATCAAGATAAACAGTTACTAACACGCTTCTTTTCCATTGGAGTTCTGATCAGCTGGTGCACAACCCACTGCTGGTTGCCAGTCCTCACTTACGAATATTCCACAGATTCAGACCGCAAAGTCACCTTTTTATAGAGAGATCTGGCAACCTCATCTCGCGACTGAATCTGAATACCAATGGAACAGTTTCCAGCGCGCTCGGGGGTGAATAACCATGGGCGGATCTACCGGGGTGGCATATGCCACTCTAAAAGAAAGCCTTGCCACCCCTGCTGCTACCCCAGTTGGCAGCGACGAATTCAAAGAAAAATTACGGCCAATTTGACATTTACGTGCGCGAATTTCCAATGTCCGACTGCGGCGAATGCAGCACGAGATAACGCCAGAGATTGGTTGTTTTGGAAAATTGAGAGGCGCGAAGCGAGGGAGCCAGGAGTCGCGAGGAAAGGAGACACGGGAGGAAAGGGGTAAAAGCTGATTAACTATCTATCAAAAAATGAAATTATAATGAATGAACAGTGCTAGTATAGTTGCGATGCTGATTTTGAGAGGATAAAAATCAGGTTGGAGAAGGTTATTTAGCTAACTATACATGTAAGGCAAAAAAAAAAAAAGTGTGTTTCCGGTAACCCGACCGATCGAGAATTTCCGCGTCGAAATTGCCGACCGTAAAGTTTTTATTACAAATTTCCCTCGATATTTTAGTGTAAGCAGCGTTAGTTTGTCATAATTTTTTGTTTCAACGCATTCAAGTTGTGAAAGAAACGATAAAAAGTAAAATGTTTTGCCACTTCTATCAGCCCTCCTGGCTGTAATGCAAATTGCTTCCTCTTCAGTATACAAGTGCACTTCCATGGCAGGGAAAAACACTACATTTTGCCGCCTATGTAGTCCCCTATTTATACAAATAGGAGTCATTCAGGATTCAGCCATGTTTTTGCTCCGTGTTTTTGCTCGACCCAAGTTCTACAGTAGGCGAGGCGAGGCCGGCTGCTTTTAATGGAAGTAGCCTAGCCTAGGACGTTAAACCATATTTTCACGTTATTTCTTGATAAGGTGTTTTCACATTATCACATGAAAATATCATTAAATTACGTGTTATGTTATTACATGATAAATATATTGTAAAAACGTGATAACTCTGTTAACAATATCTTTTCACGTAATTACTTGAGTCTAAGCCAATTTTTTTTTTTTGAGTGTGGCAGCAATACGCTTCCGCAGATCATAACTCGAACTCTTGCGATATTTTTTTTATTCGTTTAAAGATTTAAAACACTTATTTTATTATGATGTGTGGTATAAAGGATTCTGTGCCAAAATGCTATTTTGTAAGATGTTTACTTGTGTTAATTTTTTCGAACAAAATAAAACAAATTAAGAAAAAAAATTTCCTACCTACCGACCTTATTTTAGTATTTAATGTTTCCTGAAACACACTTTTTTTTTTTTTTTTGGCCTAATGTTAGCTAGGTCTGACATTAGTTTTGTGTAAAGTCGGCCACAAAAGTTAATATTGATTCACCGTCTGTCAAGGAAAACATTGCTATTGGCTGAAGCTTATGATTCAAATATTGAGGATCTTAAACATGAGTTACATCAGACGAGGAGAGGACTAGACAGAAAAAAGGGGGAACAGGAGAGTCCTACCACTCTCATGGAGTTCACTGTTTTTGGACCCATACCAAGATGATGATGTTGGTTTTTTTTGAGTTGTTCAGGTTGTGTAAAATAGCGGTTGTCTTGCCTGTGAGCAGTGCATCCTGTGAACGAAGTTTTTCATCTCTCAGGCTCATAAAGACTTATTTGCGGTCGACTATGACAGAAAAGAGACTATCAAGTTTGGCTGTACTCAGCATTGAATCAAAGCGCACAAAAGCATTAGATCTTGATAAATTTGTGAAGCGTTTTGCTGAGCAACATGGAAATCGCCGCATTCAGCTGTTGTACGCATGACAAGTTCATGTTCTGCTCACTGGTGAGCCTTTACAAAGCGTGAGGAAAAAAAACTATAAAATGTGACACTGGTGTAAATGGTTTAAATCATGCTGAACTTGAAGCAGTGTTGTTATTGTTGTTTTTTAGTGTCTGTTCTTTTGCATATACAGTATAAAACTGTCCAGAAACGGTATAGACCTCATCTGAGAATGTGTGTTCTTCGTGAACAATAAAGGCATGAGATTAAGTTTATCTGTATGAGTTTGTAAATGGCAGTCTGTGCCCTTTTGTAGTGTGTACATACTATTTGTTGTCAAACTGTGATTAAATTCAGTATATATACATGTCTGTAATACGTTGCCACCCCTCAAAAATTCCTGCCCCCCTCTTGCCACCCCATAAATATTTTTCTAGATCCGCCCCTGATTTCACATAGGTGATGTCTTTAAGAAAATTGACAGACAGGGATTGGCCAGGTGTGTCCTCTGGGGTAGGTCTGTTAGATAGCACAGGCAGTAATATATACCTTTTTGTAAATAGCCCACTGTGTTGTACACAGGGGTGAAAATTAACTTCACAAAATATCAAACTTTACCGGCCACTGACAAATAAATGGTACAATTTACCGGCCACTCAACAGTAACTTATTAAGACATGTTTATGGAAAGTTATTTTGTACTGTATTAAATTCAAGATGTCACTGGTTGCAATTTTTTTTGTAACGTAGACTACGAAATGTACTTTTGCGCGCGTGCCGTGTCCCCGTGCATCCTTCTCACCTTTTTCACCCCTGACCAGTTTGCATGCCTGCAAGAGCAAGGCGTGTAATAGTCGGCGAGGTCACAAAGGACCCCAGGGTAACTTCTAAGCAACTGAAGGCCTCTCTCACATTGGCTAATGTTAATGTTCATGAGTCCACCATCAGGAGAACACTGAACAACAGTGGTGTGCATGGCAGGATTGTAAGGAGAAAGCCACTGCTCTCCAAAAGAACATTGCTGCTCGTCTGTGTTATGTTTGGAGAAAGGAAAACACTGCATTCCAGCATAAGAACCTTATCCCATCTGTGAAACATGGTGGTGGTAGTATCATGGTTTGGGCCTGTTTTGCTGCATCTGGGCCAGGACGGCTTGCCATCATTGATGGAACAATGAATTCTGAATTATACCAGCGAATTCTAAAGGAAAATGTCAGGACATCTGTCCATGAACTGAATCTCAAGAGAAGGTGGGTCATGCAGCAAGACAACGACCCTAAGTACACAAGTCGTTCTACCAAAGAATGGTTAAAGAAGAATAAAGTTGATGTTTTGGAATGGCCAAGTCAAAGTCCTGACCTTAATCCAATGGAAATGTTGTGGAAGGCCCTGAAGCGAGCAGTTCATGTGAGGAAACCCACCAACATCCCAGAGTTGAAGCTGTTCTGTATGGAGGAACGGGCTAAAATTCCTCCAAGCCGGTGTGCAGGACTGATCAACAGTTACCGCAAACGTTTAGTTGCAGTTATTGCTGCACAAGGGGGTCACACCAGATACTGAAAGCAAAGGGTCACATACTTTTGCCACTCACAGATATGTAATATTGGATCATTTTCCTCAATAAATAAATGACCAAGTATAATATTTTTGTCTCATTTGTTTAACTGGGTTCTCTTTATCTACTTTTAGGACTTGTGTGAAAATCTGATGATGTTTTAGGTCATATTTATGCAGAAATATACAGTAGAAAATTCTAAAGGGTTCACAAACTTTCAAGCACCACTGTAGTTATACTGTTATGTTTGACATTATGATATGTTGTGTACTTAAAGTTTCTGACTGCAAAGGTGAATTCTGGGTAAAAATGTTCTATTTCTGTTGCTGTTGGAGTTTCAAGATGTTTCGCTGCTCCACACACACACCGTGCATCCTGTGTGTGAATGTTTTCGCCGAGATAAGAAGCGTCCTGCATTTTATGATTCCGGAGATTGCCGAAGCAAGTGAGTAACGATATCATGTGACCACCAGGGGGCGTGTTTGAGCTACTTTAAACCAAAGCAAGTCGGCGTGGGCGAACATGGCGGACTTTGCTCTCCCTCCAGGTAAAAGCTGGCGGAAAAGAAAAGGAAAGCCTGTCTAGTGAGTGCAACTGCGAGATAGAGTGAAGTTAGAGAGATGATGTGCCATTTTTCTGGACAGATAATTAAATCATTCTGGCTAGCTCTTAGCTATCTTAGCCTTAGAACCCATGGGCTCGACTCCACGGTAGCGAGTGTGGAGTTACACACCTAATGTTTTCATCTTACAGAGAAAGAAATGAGAACACGAAAGCAGGAACACAGAAAAGACATAAATATTCATCATTTGTTTCACGGATCTATTCGTGAGCGTCAACCACAAATTACACAAATCCCTGCAACTCAAAACTCTCCAGTGTTGATGCAGAGTCATGATGTTTTCTTGGTGGTGTCGCCATCTTGGTGTGATGCAGTTCCATAGTTATGCTAATTAGTTAAAGCTCCTCCCTCGCGTTCTTGTTTCCGTAGAGCTGTACTGTTTACCTCAAGAGGGAGGAAAACAGTCCCAAAATGGAGAAAAGCGGCCCTCAGGACATCAGAATGATCACATCCCATTCGCCTGCATGATATTGTTCTTGCGAGACAGAGGAAAATACCATGCACAATAAAAAATGTACAGTTTCTGATGACTTTGCAGTCAGTAGCTTTAAGTTCAATTTCACACTGTGCTTAATGTATAAACGTGCAGATATTTTAAATACAATACTGTATGATGTGATAATACAAACTGGTGTAAAACAGTTTATATCATGATGTAAAAATAATGTGTAACTATAAACTCAGTTTAAATATCATTTTGACTCGAATATAACATTCAGTTCATTAAACTCTCTTTCAGGTGGACTCGTCGCTGAAGAGTTTCTTCAGGAGTAAGATGGCGATGGTCGTTTCGGCGTCGCCGCTGCAGACGTTCACACACTCGGAGTGTAAAACCGAGGGCTGGGCCGAGGAGGTAACACTGAGGACGTGAACTTTTCATTTAAAATGTAATCATGAATAAATCCAGGATGTCCCTAAGCCCTGGGGTCTGACAGAAGAATCTTTTATTCAAGTGAATTCTCATGAAAATACACAAAACTCTGATCTAACACACAGCGGCTTCTGCTTTTCCACCAGATGAACTCTGTTCTGTCTGAACCTCACCGTGCCTTCGGTCGCCGGAGCCCATGGATGTGGAACTGATTACGTTTAATTCCAGTGATTTGCTTTAAAATAAGATCTCAGTATCCCAGAGTATTTATAAACGCTCGAAACACATCTAAGCACAAACCTGCTTTTTCCACCTGCAGCCTTGTTCCAGAACCAGAACAATAAACGCAACCTGGGTTCATCAGGACATCCGTGATCAGTAATTATGTTTGACCAATCAGTGTGCATTAGTTTTAGCTCCGCCCACACATCCTGGTTTGGCTTGCATGGCACCCAAGAATCGTAACTAAATTCAGTACAGGTGCTGAGGAAGTATGGAAAATGGCAGCACTGTAGAGGATCATGGGTAATTTTCCAAGCTGAATAAAACAGTAAAGAGGATTAAAAGAGGCCCGTTATAATTCTGCTTCTAAAATCACTAAACGCAGCCCTTCTTTAGCACATCAAACCCATTTCACTCCCATGCGGCCATTAAAGCAGAAATGGCGTCTCTCTGCTGCGTCCTGGTTCCTTGTGACATGTTTTTATTGATGTGTTGCTCAGGTAATAAACCAGTGGGAAACAGCAGCTGCAGAATCGACCGAGAGAAATCCAAAGGCAAGAACAAACGCCGTCTGGTTCTGTGAGTCAAATCCCTTTCACTTTTTATTTATTCATTTACTTACGTTCCAGAAAACGCACACACTGATTTTTTTTTCTTTATTTTAGAAACATAGTGAAATTTTTGAAATGCCTTTTTCTCTCTTACTCCCTGTCTGTCTCTGTGTGTCTCTCTCTCTCTCTCTCTCTCTCTCTCTCTCTCTCTCTCTCATTCACTCTGTCTGTCTGTCGGTCTCTCTCGCTCTGTCTGTGTCTCTCTGTCTCTCCCTCTCTGTCTGTCTCTCTCTCTCATTCACTCTGTCTGTCTGTCTCATGTTGTCTGTCTCTCTTGGTCTCACTCTGACTGTCTGTCTCTCTCGCTCTGTCTGTCTGTCTCTCTGTCTTTCTCGCGCTCTCTGTCTGTCTCTCTCTCGCTCTTTGTCTCTCTCTCATTCACTGTCTCATGCTGTCTGTCGGTCTCTCTCTCTGTCTCTCTCTCATTCACTTTGTCTGTCTGTCTGTCTCATGCTGTCTGTCTGTCTCTCTTGTTCTCACTCTGTCTGTCTGTCTCTCTCGCTCTGTCTGTCTGTCTCTCTGTCTTTCTCTCACTAACTCTCTCTTGCTCTCTGTCTCTCTCTCTCTCTCTCTGTCTGTCTGTCTGTCTGTCTCTCTCATTCACTCTGTCTGTCTTGCGTTGTCTGTCGGTCTCTCTCTCACTCTTGCTCTCTGTCTGTCTCTCTCTCATGCTCTCTGTCTCTCTCTCTCTCTCTCTCATTCACTCTGTCTGTCTTGCGCTGTCTGTCGGTCTCACTCTCTCTTGCTCTCTGTCTGTCTCTCTCTCATGCTCTCTGTGTCTCTCTCTCTCTCTCTCTCTCTCATTCACTCTGTCTGTCTTGCGCTGTCTGTCGGTCTCTCTCTCTTGCTCTCTGTCTGTCTCTCTCTCTCTGTCTGTCTCTTCCCCACCCAATTCCTCCCACTTTACCTCTTTAATCTCACTTTTTTCTGATTTAAAGATCACATTACGCTGCCTTTAAAGGACAACTTTTGCACTTTAAATAAACGCATGCAGACGTCCCCTTACCTCCTCCTCGCTGTCTAAAGTTCATTTTATACTGCAGTTTTTCCACAAGTCAAATGTATTGAAGAAAATAACAGAAATCTCAGCCAAACTCTTTTCTAGAAGTGAGGGAACAAGGCAAAACGAGACAGAAGTTTATTAGAAACATTAAACTAAGTGCACTTCCTGGACTCTTCCATCTGCTGATTTCTGCATTCTGATTGGTCAGAAGATGTTGATTGATTTAGCTGATAAAATATAAAAGCAGCAGGCTTTTTGTACAGAAATGTATCAAAAAAATGTGGGGGTTTTTTCATAAATAAAATGTAATAGTTGGTAAATCGCTGTGTTGTAAGAGGAATAAAACACTCACTCAGGGAGGTGATGCTCGAGGAAAATAACTTTAAGGTCAAAACAGTGCGTTAACACATCTGTGTTTTATTGTTTTACACACACACGCACTGTATGAAGTACACACTGTGTGCTTTGTCCATGAATATGAAGGTTAACGTGATCATTCGAGGTGATCTTTTCTCTCACTAGATGGAAGGGAGAAGTTTGTGCGAGAGAGATTACACTCTACATGGAACGAGTCCCAACGTGAAGAGAAGACAAGCGTCATCCACTTTTATAAGGTGGACCATCAGGCTCCGTCTCAACACGGCACAGATACACACACACAGTCTGGAGAGAAGAGGAAGTTCTCCACGGAGCAGGAGGACCGCAGTAACACACACTCGGCAGCCAAGCGCTCTGCGTCTCCGTGTTTATCAGCCGAGGACTTGGACCTTCTCAATAGTTACTGACCAGCAGCTACACAAGTGTGTGTGTGTGTGTGTGTGTGTGTGTGTGTGTGTGCTTTATATGAAGCAGGATGATGGGTTTTATAACTACAATAAAATGTTATTACTATATAATAAATGTCTGATAATCTCACGTGATCCTGTGTTTATATTGACATTCTATCAGAGGTAGTTTGAGTCGAGATGCATCGCTGCTTTAAATCTGATCGAGGCAGCGTGTAATGCTCAGCACGGCGGCTGTGCTACTCAAGAAATTTCTACAGCACAACATTTTTAACGGTATATACGTATCTATGATCACAAACTACCAGCAAAATAGTGTTACATTTTACATCAAAAAGCAAAATGGTTTAAGGATTCATATATCTACAAACTTAAGGAATTTTAAATAAATAATTAATTATTTATAGAAAATTTTAAAACGGGAGAAAAGTTTAAACTTGTTAACCTTTTACAGTTTTAAGAATTAAGTGCAAAAAATGTACATAAAATCAGCTGCTTCTGGTCAGTTTTTATCCCCCGCTGGCCGAAAGGCCCGAAGGAGGATTATGTCATGGTAATGTCCATCCGTCCACCTGTCTGTCTCGGGAAGCTCCTGAAATCAGCTCCTCTCACGGTTTGTGGAGGAATTTCACCAAATTTGGGAAAAGGCTTTGTTATATGACAGTTATACGCATATTGAAATTGTAATTTGGGCAAATTTTACCAGAGTTATGCCCTTGATTATTAACAAACTTGTACTTTGGCAATTTCACCAAGGTGTGTTTGCTTTCTGAAATCAACTTCTCTCACAATTTTTGAGGAATTTCATGTAATTTGGCAAAAAGTTTTATATCCCCTGCTGGCTGAAAGGCCCAAAGGGGGATAATGTCATGGTGATGTCCATCTGTCCATCCCAGGAAGGGCGCTCACATTCTGAAATCAGCTCCTCTCACAGTTCTTGGAGGAATTTCATGAAGCTTGACAGGATTCATTGTTATATGTCAGTAATACGCAGATTGCAATTTCGTTCAATTCAGTCGCATTTTACCAGCGTTATGGCAGAGTTGCCAGCGGAGGATATTGTGCTCTCAGCACTCTTGTTCTAATTGTGAGCAGAAACAAAACAAACTGTAATTAATGGAGAAGCTCACAAGAACAATTATGACATCGAATAATTATCTCATCTCATTATCTGTAGCCGCTTTATCCTGTTCTACAGGGTCGCAGGCAAGCTGGAGCCTATCCCAGCTGACTACGGGTGAAAGGCGGGGTACACCCTGGACAAGTCGCCAGGTCATCACAGGGCTGACACATAGACACAGACAACCATTCACACTCACATTCACACCTACGCTCAATTTAGAGTCACCAGTTAACCTAACCTGCATGTCTTTGGACTGTGGGGGAAACCGGAGCACCCGGAGGAAACCCACGCGGACACGGGGAGAACATGCAAACTCCGCACAGAAAGGCCCTCACCGGCCACGGGGCTCAAACCCAGAACCTTCTTGCTGTGAGGCGACAGCGCTAACCACTACACCACCGTGCCACCCATTGAATAATTATATGAATCCTTTTTTTTTTTTAAACCTAACACATTTGTCCTTTATGGACTTTCTGATAAGAAGAGACAAATCTCAGATCATGTCAAATTATCAGCAGTCTGATCAGTAATCGGTTTTATCCTGCTAACTCAGGAATCCATGTCTGAATTAAGGACAGGCCTCAGGTTCATAACCACCGGGGCAGTTTGGTTATTTTGTTTGTCTTCTTATACTCTTCTAATTAATGAACAAAAATGGGCTGTCCTGTAAAATCTGGTCACATGACCATTTAGGAATAACACAGATCAAAATTGTTTTTGAGTGGAGCATTTATTACAAACTATAGACTCCATTTGGCAAACGCTTATCCACAAGAGTGAAAATGTTCAGTCAGTCCCAGTGTGAGCAAAGTTTTTATTCCTTGACAAGCAGGAATTGCTCATTAAACTCAACAGAAAATACAAAGTATAATAAATTACATCACTAAAGCGAAATCTTTGTGCGCTACATCATGCATTAGGGAAAAATAAAAACCAAAACTGATCAGCAGATCAACTGATCAACATGGATCCAGCAGAACTGAACCATCTGAGAATGGCGATGCAGCAGCAAGGAGCCCTCCGTGGGACCCACCAACAGGAACTCAAGCAGATCACCCAGAACCTGGCCACCCTGTCCAACTCACTCAACCTTCTAGCCACACAGCTCCAGCACTCCCAAGCCATGCCTACCCCTGTCCAGCCGCCTCCTTCTTCACCTCCCACCAATGCCACTTGCCCCGAACTGAGACTTCCTTCGCCTCAGCCCTACAGCGGGGAACCAGGTACCTGCAGATCTTTTCTGTCTCAGTGTTCATTAATCTTGGAGCTACAACCCATGGCTTTCCCCACAGAATGCTCCCAGGTAGCTTATGTCATCACGCTCCTCACCAGCAAGGCCAGGGAATAGGGAACAGCAGTCTGGTAGGCCGACACGTCCTTTTGTTCCAGTTCCAAGGACTTCTCTGAGGAAATGAGGCGAACATTCGACCACTCTCTGTCCGGTCGGGAAGCGGCTAGGGAGCTCATGGAGTTGCAGCAGGGGCCCCGATCTACCTCGGACTATGCCATCGAGTTCCGGACGTTGGCGGCGTCATGCGACTGGAACGAGAGTGCCCAGGTCGACGCATTCCTACATGGCTTGTCTGACGTCATCAAGGACGAAATGGTATCTCAGGAACTGCCGTCAGACCTCGCCACTCTCATGGACCTCGCCAATCGTATCGACGCTCGGGTCCTACAACATAGGAGAGAGAAGAGCTGCCTCAGCTGCAACTTCTCCCCACCTCCCGCCTCGTCCATCGAACCCATGCAGGTAGATCGGGTACGGGTGTCAGCAGAGGAACGACTGCGCCGGCAGAACATGGGGGCCTGCTTCTACTGCGGTCAGCAAGGACACATCTACCGAGCCTGCCCACTAAAAAGTACGAGCCCATCAGTTAATCAAGGGGCCCTGATGGGCAATGCTTGGAACCAGTCCCCTGCTGACTGACCGTTACTCCCTGTCATCATCCACGACAACCATCACCATCTCCAGGCCCTCGTTGACTCAGGGGCAGACAGGAACCTGATCTGCTCCACCACCGCCAAGCTTCTGGGAATCTCGCTACTCGCCCTCAAGGTCCCTCTCACTGTCCTGACACTCAATGGCATTAGCTTGACCACCATCACTCACCTCACCACCCCGCTCACCCTAAGGATTTCAGGCAATCACTCCGAAACGATGCAACTTCACGTTATGAACAACCCTCATGTTCCTGTTATTCTTAGACTACCCTGGTTGATGCAGCACAACCCCCACTTAAACTGGACTGATCACACATCTTAGGCTGGAGTCCTTACTGCCTGAACTCCGCTTTGCCTCCCGCCAAACCACCACAGCCCTCAGCCAGTGAGTTTCCCAATCTCTCTCACGTGCCTCCAGAATATTTGGACCTCAAGCCAGTTTTTAGTAAAATCTGAGCAGTGTCCCTCCCTCCTCACAGGCCTTACGATTGCGGGATTGACCTCCTGCCTGGGACGGCACCACCCAAGGGACATCTCTACTCTCTCACCTGCTGAATGACAGGCCATGGAGAGGTACATCACGGAGTCACTGGCAGCTGGGATCATCCTCCCTTCCTCCTTTCCAGCAGGGGCGGCATTCTTCTTTGTTGAGAAGAAGGACAAGTCACTCTGTCCCTGCATTGACTATCAAGGTCTCAATGCCATCACGGTCAAGAACCACTACCCACTACTGCTCATGACCACAGCCTTCAAACTACTCCAGGGAGCTAAGGTGTTCACTAAACTGGACTTACGCAACACCTATCACCTAGTTAGGATCAGGGAAGGGGACGAGTGGAAGACAGCCTTCAACACCACCACAGGCCACTAGGAGTACCTCGTAGTCCCTTTCGGCCTGACCAACGCACCCGTGGTATTCCAGGCGCTAGTTAATGACGTCTTAAGGGACTTCATTAACACCTTTGTCTTCATATACCTGGATGACATCTTGATTTTCTCTCGCTCCCTGGAGGAACATTGGGGTCACGTCTGGCAGGTCCTCCAATGCCTGCTAGAAAATAAACTGTTCGTTAAGGCGGAAAAAAGTGAGTTCCACTAAAGCTCCGTCTCATTCCTGGGGTTCATCATCGCTCCGGCGAAGATTCAAATGGACCCCCTCAAGCTGGAGGCAGTCGCTTACTGACCCACCCCATCTTCAAGACAAGAGCTCCAGCACTTCCTAGGATTTGCCAACTTCTACAGGTGCTTCATTCGCAACTTCAGCACGGTGGCCAGACCTCTCTCAGCCCTGACCTCGACCAAGACCCAATTCAAGTGGGGGGAGGAAGCAGAGAAAGCCTTTTCCATACTCAAGCACAGGTTTACCACAGCACTCGTTCTCACCATACCCGATCCAACCAAGCAGTTTATTGTTGAGGTTGATGCTTCTGAGTCAGGGGTCAGAGCTATACTATCCCAAAGGCCAGTGACAACAAGGTCCACCCATGTTCCTTCTTCTCCCGCCGGCTATCCTCAACCGAACAGAATTACGACATCGGTGGCCCGAGAACTACTGGCTGTTAAACTAGCCCTGGAGGAGTGGAGGCACTGGCTCGAGGGGTCGGAGCTCCCCTTCCTAGTCTGGACTGACCATAAGAATCTGGAGTACCTCAAGTCCGCCAAATGCCTGAATTCCCGTCAAGCCCACTGGTCTCTCTTCTCCCAGTTCAACTTCACGCTCTCCTACTGCCCAGGCTCCAAGAATGGTAAACCCGATGCCTTGTCCAGGATGTTCTCTTCCCACCAAGAGGAGTCCAAGCTGCCCGAGACCATCCTTCCTCCACACTGCCTGGTGGGAGCTGCAATTCTAGAGGTTGAGATGCTCGTGCAGAAGGGCCTGGAGCAGGACCCCGGTGAAGGTAACCCCAACAACACTCCTCCTAACCATCTGTTTGTTCCCTGTCCTGTGCGAACCCAGGTGCTGCAGTGGGGTCATGGCTCCAAGCTAGCCTGTCATCCGGGAGCTGCCTGCACCTTGGCACTCATCCAGCAGTGCTTTTGGTGGCCATCCATCAAGAAGGATGTCCAGGAGTTTGTGGCAGCCTGCAACACATGCTCCTGGAACAAGACAGTCAATCAACCCCCTGTCGGCTTACTAAGACCCCTCCCGACTCCGCATCGACCTTGGTCTCACATCGCCCTGAACTTCATCACAGGACTCCCCAACTCAGGTGGCAACACATGTATCCTCACTTGATTGACTGTTTTTCTAAGACCGTCCATTTCATTCCTCTGCCCAAGCTCCCCTCAGCCAGAGACCGCAGAACTACTCATCCATGTTTTCCGCCTACATGGTCTGCCTACCGACATTTGTTTCTGACTGGGGTCCTCAGTTCACTGCACAGTTCTGGAGAGCCTTCTGCAAACTCATCGGGGCCACTTGTAGTCTCTCCTCAGGCTTCCACCCACAGACCAACGGCCAGGCAGAACGGGCAAACCAGGCTTTAGAGGTTGCACTCAGGTGCATGGCATCCAGGGATGCCAGTTCTTGGAGCAGATACCTACCCTGGATCGAATATGCACATAACACTCTCCCTTCCTCTGCCACAGGTCTCCCTCCGTTCCAGTGCTCACTAGGTTACCAACCACCACTGTTCCCCAGCCAAGAGGAGGAGGTGGTGCCTGACCAAAACAAATTAAAAATACTGTTAAGACCAGTGAGTTGAAATCTCATCCTTGAGACGATCTCATTTTGTTCTGCTAGTTTCTCGTTTCTCATTTCTCCTACTTTCTTCAGGATACTTTAATGCCTACCTTGATTTTGCTTGTACCATTCCTCCTGCTATTTCTTTTTCATCTCTGATTTTATGCTTTTTTCCAGCCTTAATATAATTTACTGTCATATTTACTTCAAACGTTTTGTGCCTTTTGCATATTTGTCAGCCAGCTTCTTTCTCATCCACCCATACCATAAATGTGCTGGAACCAGATGAATTTCACAATTATTCCTGTTTTGTGAATTCTGAAGATAGTTTGAGATATTTCCAGCACAGTGTCTTGTCTTGCTGCTGAGTGCATATTCTTAACACTGGTTAATATGTTACTAGAATCTGAACCAATTAAAACTTGGCTGGGTTTCATGTTTTCTGTCCAGTCAAGTACTAAAAAAATAGGCAACAGTCTCCCTGTAAATACTAATATGTAGTTCATTGTTAGTTCTTTTGCTTGACAACACTTGAATCTGGAATGATTGTGACCTCTAGTATTGGCTGTTTTTATGAGTGTCTATTTTAAGAGAAAAATACTCATCTCTCTTGATAGATATCTACGCACAAACCTCTATCTATAATTTCCCCTTTATTCTTTGTTAAAAGGCACTATCAACCTCCTTTTATCAAGGTGAACCAGAGAACACTTCAGTGGGGCTTAACATTGTGCCCTATCTTTATTCCAAAGTACTTACATAAAATACAGATTATATAGTAAAGGTTTAGTAATAGAAATATCTTACAGACTTATGGGACAGCCCTGGCCTAAAGATTAGAGAAGCAGCCTTGGGCCCAAGAAGTCACTAGTTTGATTCCCTGGACCAAACATGAATCCATGGATGAAGTGCCCTTGAGCACGACACCTAACCCCCAGCATGTGTGCACAGGTGCATTGTACAAGGCCCTTAACCAGAGTGTCTGCTAAATGCCTGCAATGTAATCTAGAACTGGTGTACTATACTTTGTGCATGAGAAAATATTACAGGGAAAAGTTATCATATGAAGGACATCAATTTGCTGGGGGCAAGAACCACAGGATCATTAACGGTCGGGGGGGGGGGGGGGGGGGGGAGAGAAAAAGTCAGGATGAGTAAAAAAAAAATAGACATGAACAAGAGCCACACACAAATGAAAAGAATCAAGGGCAGGGACCAACACAGGGGAGAGAGTATTGCAATAATGACTTCATGTTTTCTTGGCCAGAAACTTGTTAGCATGGAAATTTTTTTTCAAATACTTTTGTTTTGTGAATAGGAAATTAAGACAACTAGACCAACAGTAAACTCCAGATTAGATTAAACCTACATGTGACAGAGGAGATGCAGCAGGATTTTGATGCTTGTAAGCATGAAATCTTCAGTAGTATTTCCTGCTAAAGTCATGGTACCAAGCCATCTTACACCAACATTGCAAAACACAAACCAATCCTTTGAACAGATTTTGTTTTCAGGGAGAGTGCCATAGTGGCTAGTTCCTCTCAAATAAGTACTGATGACTGTTTGGCCCAAAAAGCACACCAACTGGAGCTTGTTTATTCACCTACTGGACACTCCAGACAAGGCCTTTCACTTCAACCTAGGAAAAACAAAAAACAAGAACATGGAGTAGTTTCTCTGCCCCTGTGAGAGTTTATCACCTGAGAAGAAAGGGTGTAGCCTATTAATATAACCAACATGAGCATCAAATAGCAACAGGAATCAGTAGTCTTCAACTGCTGCATATGACAACTGAAAAGCCCTTCTGTTTGGGTCGCACAGAATGAGAACTGTCCTGTCAGAACTAAAGTTACTCAGCAGCCACTGCATGTTGGTTATTTCCTCAAAAGCATATCAAGGAGGCATGACCTCTGCTAAAATCTGCTATGCATCCAGTATGCAGAGGAAGCCAAGACTATGTTGATGTCAATTTACCCAGTAGCAGGCCTAGAAGACCTTTGAAAATACAATTACAGAAGATGCCACATACCAGGCAAGAGCCATTTTTCAATTCAAATAAACCCTATTCCAGATGTGTTCAGACCCTGCCTCCCTCCCAAAATAAATATATAAATACAATATAAAAATATATATATTTTATATATAAAAAAAAATATACACACAATCCAACTGAGCAGGAGCCACAACTGATTCCAGACAGTTGATCTCTGTTGTAAAAAGGTGAGACACCTGCTTGGTATGAATGACAACCTGCAGCCACACTGGCCCCTTCTGGAGAAGGCCAAACATCCATGTACATAGGGTATCAAACATATGCACAGCATCAGGAGCTGCACCAAGTTGAAGAAACAGGTATACTAACAAACAAACAGTGCAACAGATGTTACACAAATTGTGTTCAAGGATAGACAAAGCATTCACAAATCCACAAACAACGACAGTCTTGAAAGACAAGCCACACAGTTACAGTATGGCAACTTTATTTAAAAGATTGTAAACTTGGGTAAAGATCACTCCTTCACTAGACAGACCCTCCAGGATTTCCGATGTTGCGATTTGTAACTTCAATGCAAATTCAACCAATCCCCGCGAATTCAGGGCGGTGTTGCAATTATATCCAATCACTGCAACTTTCCCGCAAATTTGACCAATCGTTGGCGTCGTCTTGAGGTGACGTCGACAAACTACCTTCCGCCTTACTTCCATGTATACGTTCAAGAGAAGCAGCATGTGCGAGTCAGTGTTTATGTAGGCTTAAATACTGTTACTGAAAGGGTGTTATGCTTACAGTGAAGGACTGTGTGCACTTTACATTATTTTTTACTTAATACAAGAAATTAATGGATGCCAACATTTTTGCCAAAATGGTATTTTATTTTCCATTGTTTAGGCAGCTTCAGCATCATACTGTGAGATTCTGTTCAAATGGTTTTTTTTTTCTTCTTCTATGAAGCCTGAGCCATGTATTTTATTAGTTTATAATTATTGTTTAATTTAGTCTTCAGGAGAGACTGCCTGCACACAGTACTAGTATTAATAGGTTTTTTTCTTACATTAAAGCTGAGGCATTTATATTATATTTTAAGGTAACTTCATGTTGTGCTGTGAAGTTCTATGCACTTTAACTTTTGAACCAACAGGTGCATTTGGATAAGTAAAGCCTATTTTTCTGCATTTTTGTAGTCCTAGTAATATTTTATATTGGTAAAGATGTTTATAGGACCATTTCTCAGTGTCTTTGTTTTTTTAATCAATAGTTTTTCGGTAATAACTTAATATTTAACATATCACTCAATTTTAATCACAAAAAGAGAAAATCGCAACAATTTCTCACAACTTTCACTTCCTTCCGCAATGCAATTGCAACAAAAACCTAAAAAAACACTGCAACTTTCATCACAATTTTTTGGAAACCCCCCCGCAACATCAGACATTTTAGCCCGCAACAATCACAAAAAAGGCCCGCGGAATCCTGGGGAGACTGACTAGACACTATTCCAGATGGACCAGGAGAGCTTCCTTTTGCTGCAGCAACATTGCTTCCTGAGGAGGAAAGAAAAAGGAAGTCCATAAACCATAAAAGGGAAGAAGCAAGTAGTATGAAGGAGGCTACCCATTTCCTCTGGGGCACATTGATTCACAGGAGTCTTGTGCAAGTTGGAAGACAGATGTACTGCAGTGGATATAGAGCCAAGAAGAAAGGAAATAAGCAATAGAGCACATTTCCTGTATACAAGGAGGAAGATAAGGCAAGCCTTTACCAACTCTTGCAGTGGAGCTACAGAGTTCTGATCCACAAACGTGAACATCTTCAGGATAAAGTGTTTGTAATGGGTAGGGTATGCAAGTCCAGATGCCCCAGTCACTGGGATCAGCTATGTCAAATAACAGTCATCCTTGTACGGACACCTATGGAAGACAAGATTGTCATTTCTGTTCAGTACAGGAACTAGACTACACAAAGGAGACATGGGCAGAACTTATTCCTTCATGAGAAGGTCCTACTGGGGAAGGCTGTAGGGGTTAGAGGAAGCAGTTGCCCAGCAGCCACCTAAAACCAGGACAATAGTTGGGTCCATTCTCCCAATGATATGCACCTCAACATACACAGCCTCCCTCAGAACCTTGGTCACAGGGTAGTCAGCAGCACTGTAGTAGGAGGTATAGGCTACTTGTTCTGTTGGGAGAGGGGGCACAGGAATCAGGTCCTGAAGCCATTAACAGATTCAGGCTGCATGTTAATATTCAGAAGTTGCTCACCTTCTGCACAACCCTTTGTGGCATATGAACCTTTCCCTAGTGTTAGTTCTACCTAGAACAGTCCAGAAGTAACAGGCAAAGGATCAAGATTGGCTGAATGCTTGACAGCCAAAAGCAGAATATTTACACCAGAAATAAGTCCTACAGAGAAAGATGATAGAAAAAGCCTTCAAGAATCTTCAGCCATGAGGTTTAGTTAGCTTACTCATAGTGAGTGTCACTTGTAATTGAGCCATGGGGCCCAACTCCATAGGAAGAGACCATCTTGTTTTCACAGACCACAAAACCCACGTTGTAACTGGACAGAGCAGAGAGCATACTTTCTAAACATACCAACAAAAATTAAGGACATCTGAGGGGGGTGGCAGGGATTTAAAAACCTTCATGGTGGTCCCACAAGCAATTACAGGAAACTTAAAAGCTGTATTTGAGTCAACAGGGCTACAGGGTCCTGTGCTTCCTGCCATAGACTGATGGAATCCAGGCTTATCCTGGGAACTGTTGTGTCTCTGGCCACCACAAACACAAGCTAGCCATCAAGGGTACACTGGACAGTCACTGGCAATTGGGGGGGAGGGGAAAAAAGTGTGTCATTTTTACCACAGTTAAGTCAAATAGGACACTGAATTTACCCATTTTCCCATAACATACCTGGCCATCAAAATAACAATTTATAGCATTTATTCCAGGTTCTCCACAAGGAACCCTTTCTTAGTCTTGCACTTGGCATTTATCAACCAGGCCAAATGTCTGGGGCTGTAAAGTAGGCTCCACAGGAAGCCAAGGAGGTAAATTCACAGGTAGCAGGAATGCAGATTCACTACTCACAAAAAAAAGCCCCACAAGCACAAACCTTAAAGGAACAATCCACCGTACTTCCATAATGAAATATGCTCTTATCTGAATTGAGACGAGCTGCTCCGTACCTCTCCGAGCTTTGCGCGACCTCTCAGTCAGTCAGACGCAGTCAGACGCGCTGTCACTCCTGTTAGCAATGTAGCTAGGCTCAGTATGGCCAATGGTATTTTTTGGGGCTGTAGTTAGATGCGACCAAACTCTTCCACGTTTTTCCTGTTTACATAGGTTTATATGAGCAGTGACATGAAACAAGTTCAGTTACACAAATTGAAATGTAGCGATTTTCTATGCTATGGAAAGTCCGCACTCTAATGACAGACGTACTAACACCTTCTGCGCGCTTTGGCAGCGCATTGATATCTGAGCTCCGTATCAATGCGCTGTTGAAGCGCGCAGAAGGTGTTAGTACGCCTCTCATTATAGTGCGGACTTTCCATAGCATAGAAAATCGCCACGTTTCAATTTGTGTAACTGAACTTGTTTCATGTCACTGCTCATATAAACCTATGTAAACAGGAAAAACGTGGAAGAGTTTGGTTGCATCTAACTACAGCCCCAAAAAATACCATTGGCCATACTGAGCCTAGCTACATTGCTAACAGGAGTGACAGCGCGTCTGACTGCGTCTGACTGACTGGGAGGTCGTGCAAAGCTCGGAGAGGTACGGAGCAGCTCGTCTCAATTCAGATAAGAGCATATTTCATTATGGAAGTACGGTGGACTGTTCCTTTAACCTTGTCTTTGCCATTTTTTTTTACCCAACTGCACACACTAATAGCTAGCTAGTAAGAAACAGTGCCCTTTTATTGTGTCTTTTGTCCTAATTGTGACTGGAGTCTCCTCCTACTCAACTAGTCATTAATTGTGTTCCACCTGTGCATCATTATTAATCGTATCAATGACTGCATTCATGTTTTGTTGGCTGATAACTCCTCCTATGTTGTGGAATTGGACAAAACATGCAAAACTGTTCTACTTATCTCACTTCGAGTGATCTGATGGCTGTCAAAACAGAACAACCACAGAAGCCCAATTTTGACAAGCTATCAAAATACTGCCCCTTCATCCTATAAAAAACTACTGCTGCTAATTGTTTTTTTCATTACTTTACTTTTTGTTGTAAGTGCTTTAAATAGTAATATTAGGACAAGAAATGACAGCAAATCATGCGTTTCATTTGATGCCCATTTAACTCCAACTTAAAAATCAGTGTTCAAGGGGATTCCCTGTGGAGTTCATGTAAACTGTTTTTGTTTTGTTTCTTAAGTCAGTAAAATATTCATTGTTTTTAACTATTATAATTTAAATCACTTTCATGCTAATCATGACACATACCCCTAAACGACGTTCATCCCACATCGCTTGTCGCTCGGTTAAAGGAGCACGTCCTGCAGTGATGTCCCAGGCTGCAGTCGAAAAATCAGCTGTTGGGGACAACAACACGATACCTAAGACACCCTTTGCACGACTAATGAAGGGGAAGAAGGACATCTTCGTCAGCACACTCAACGTACAGACACTCCAGAAAGTCGAGAAAATCCCTGAAATGATCGCCTCAGCTGAGGCCTCAAACCACGACATTGTCTGCGTACAAGAACACAGATTCATACATGAGGACCTACCAACAAAGATACACTCCTATGGAAACTGGAGACTGGTTACCTGCTCAGCTTGGAAAAACAGTGTGAATGCGACAAATGGAGGAATCGGGATGCTCGTCAGCCCTGAAGCCTTCAAAGCACTCACCAGTGTCGAAATGATAACACCAAGGATAATGATATCCACCTTCAATGGCAATCCTCAAACCACTGTAATCTGCTGCTATAGTCCAACTAATGTGAGTGATGAGTCCGAAGTTGAACGTTTTTATGAGGAACTGACATCAGTCACCAGACAAGTCCCGAAACACAACATTCTCATCATTGGTGGAGATTTCAACACCCATCTTGGATATCATGACGGCTTTAAATTTGCATACCACTCAGTGACCAACCGAAATGGCCAAATGCTTAAAGACTACCTCCATGAAAACAACCTTGTTTGCCTAAACACCATCTTCCAGAAAAGATCAGGTCAGCAATGGACATACAGAGCTCCAAATGGAAACAAAGTCCAGCTGGACTACGTCATCATGAACCAGAAGTGGAGAAACAGCGCTAAAAATTGCAGAGCTTTCAATTCCTTTGTGAGTGTCTCATCCGATCACTGCATTGTCTCGGCCAGAATTCGCCTGAACCTGAGATCCAACAAGAAGAAATTAAGCAGTGTTGCTCCATATGACTGGTCAACTCTAAATACGAACCCAGAGATCCATAAGACATTTGTTATTCAGCTGAACAACAGATTTGCTGCTCTTCAAGACTCCGCACTGACTTCTTCTGTAAATACCACCTACAAAAACTTCGAAACGGCATGTAGAGAAACAGCTGAGAATACCATTCCGCCGAAACCCAAAGCAAAGAAACGAAAACCATGGGAAACTGAAGAGATATGCCAAAAACACAAGGACCTACATATAGCTGCACAACTCAAAAACTCGGTACCATCTCCTGAAAATGTTAACAAATTCAAAGATGCTCAGATGGCGCTTAAAACTTCCTACATAGCCGAGCAAACAGAATACTTTCAAAGTAAAATCAACCACATCAGAACTACTGCCAGCAATAAAAAGTCTGCTGAAACCTGGAAAACCGTCAATGAAATCAGCGGCAGAAAAAACAGTAACTGTGGCACACTAAAAGCCTCCAGTCAGGAGGAGCGACTGCACCTATGGCAGCAACATTTTGAAGACCTGCTCAGTAAGCCACCCCAGACATCTGACGAAGTAATAACACCACTATTCACTGACGAGCTCAATATAAAGAAAGGCCCCCTTACCATGGAAGAACTCAAGGAAGCAGTAAGTTGCATTCAAAATGGCAAAGCTTGTGGGCTCGACGAAATACCTGCAGAAGTGTGGAAGATAGATGATTTTCATCAGATCTTATTAGACATGTGCAACAACATCTATAACCAAGACCCTATCGAAAGATGGACCGAAGGCTGCTTACTTCCTTTCCCCAAAAAAGGCAATCTAGGGATCACAAAGAACTATCGAGGCATCACACTAACAGCAATCGCGGCGAAAATCTACAATCTGATGCTGCTAAACAGAGTACACCCCGAGGTCGACCCATTGCTGAGGAAAAATCAGAAAGGTTTCTGAACAAACAAGTCTACCTCAGGACAGATACTGACCATCTGAAGAATCTTAGAGGGCGTGAATGCAAAAAACCTCCCAGCTACCTTTCTATTTGTTGACTTCTCCAAGGCATTTGATTCCATACATCATGGAAAAATGGAGGAGATCCTAATTGCCTATGGAATACCGCAAGAAACAGTGAATGCCATCATGATGCTATATAAAAACTCTCGGTCCATGGTACGCTCACCTGATGGAGACACTGATTTCTTTGACATCACCACTGGAGTTCTCCAATGAGACACTCTGGCCCCATTCCTATTTATCATCTGCCTGGACTATGTACTAAGAAAAGCCGTCGACGAAAATCTGGAGCTTGGTTTTACTCTTACTGAACGTAGGAGCAGGCGACATGCAGCTCAGAAGATCACAGATGCCGACTACACCGATGACATTGCAATACTTGCTGACCACCTGAAGGATGCAACAACTCTCCTTCATAGCATTGAAAAACTAGCTAAAGAAATCGGGCTTTATGTCAACGCAGAGAAAACAGAGTTCATGTGCCCAAATTAAGACACATCTACTGGTATAGAAAGCCTGAGTGGTGAGAAGATCAAGCAGGTGGACGATTTCAAGTAGGGGAGAGCGGGGTAAGATGAGCCACTTTTTACATTTTTCATCATAACTACATGTTAAAGCCATTTTTGCTTCCAGTCTACACACCATACCAAATTTCAAAGTGTACTGTTACTATCTGAGCAAAAAATAATTGATAAGCTCTTATGGTTAGAGTGATATTACCTCTTGAAAAAAAAATGTCAAGTGGCTCAACTTACCCCATGCACGGGGTAAGATGAGCCACTGTGTGGGGTAAATTGAGCCAACACAAAACATGTTAGGTTAACAAAGTAAACAACTTTTATTATTAGAAATGCAATCAGTGAATCAAGTCAAGTCAATCAAGTGGGGGATAGGGCCGTTGCATAGAGAAGGGGAGATGAAGAGAGAGGTGATAGAACGAGATGGGATAGGGAGGGATAGATAGATGGATAGAGAGAGAGAGATATGCATAGATAGATAGAAAGAGGGATGGTTAGAGAGGGAATGAGAGATATACTATATTATAGAAATTACTAAAACAGTAGAACAGTGCCAAAAAATCTTATTTCTTTCAGTAGGTTAAAACATTGCTAAAACATGCAGCAATCATTCCATCAATCATTTCATCATTATTCAATGTTCCAAGCGTTCAAATTGCAAGGGAACACCATTTGCCTCTCCCTCCGTGCTGTCCCCCCAACAGTAAAGGGGCGGGGCAATTTTTTCACAATATCCTGTCTTGACAGGACAGCCTTATCTTTCTCTTTGAAGACAAAGGTTGGCTTTCTTGCAGAGCCATGGCATGACCGGCTTCTTTTGACAAATCTTGCCTCTATTTCGAAGACATCCAATTTGATTATCTGGCCAATGAAGAAATGCACTTTCTTCTTCCCCGTGAATTTTGCCACAACATAATCCCCCACATCTAACAACTGGTCTTCCTCATCTGATGTCATATATATATATATATATATATATATATATATATATATATATATATATATAAAATGTTGTTGTCATATATGACCAGTAAATGTGAAAACTTAAGTGTCATCCATATTGGGTAAGCTCAGCCACCAATGGGGTAAGTTGAGCCAGTGGCTCAACTTGCCCCACATCTAATGGCTCGTCTTACCCCGTGGCCACCATTTTGTAGAAAAATGCTAATAAAGGGGATTAGGCTAATCAAAATTATTTTTATTAGCATTCATATCATAGCTTAGAAAGCCACTAACTTAACCCTAATGTGTCTAAATATTATTCTACTTTTGTCTTCTCTAAATCATCTTCACTGTGGACAAACATGGAATTGACTTAGAAAGCACAAAAACACATTTTTATAAATATCTCCCTCACCTAGTTTGACATGTGGTGCTCCTCTCCACAAGTGTAAGTAAATGGTCCCGCCCCCCTTTGAATGTGGTCACATGATCACATTTGTTTACTGTTTCTTAGAAACAGGGGGTGGCTCATCTTACCCTCTGGCTCATCTTACCCCGCTCTTCCCTACTTGGGTAGCTACATTGCTTCAACGGAACAGGATGTTAATATCAGACTTGGGAAAGCTTGGGGAGCGCTAAATGGCATGGAGAAATCTGGAAATCAGACCTCCCAGACGAGCTCAAGAGAAACTTCTTTAGAGTGACCGTAGAATCTGTTCTTACATATGGTTCTACCACATGGACCCTAACATCGAAATTGGAGAAGAAGATTGACGGGGCATATACCCGCATGCTTCGCGCTGCTCTCAACAGATCCTGGAGCGACCACCCAACCAACAAAGAACTTTACGGAAACATCCTTCCCATCAGTGACTCTATCCGACAACAGAGGCTGCTCTTCGCTGGTCACTGCTGGCGCAGCAAAGAAGAACTGGCCGGGGACACCATTCTATGGTCTCCATCACATGGAAGAAGATCTAAAGGCTGCCCTAAAAGGACCAACTGTGTGATGACACAGGATGTAGGTCCAAGGAACTACCAGCTCTGATGAGCGATAGGGCCGTTTGGAGGGAAAGGGTCATGCATAGCCGAGCTAGCTCGACCTGGTAAGGTAAGGTATAATTTAAATATGTGATAAAATATTCTCGTCCAGAGCTCACTATTTCTCATCCAGAGCTGAAAGTAATTCCCTCACTTAAAAATAAAAATATATGAAACTAACAACTATGAGACATGGTGGGATGCAAGGCTATAATTTCAATACTCTCAAAACCATGTTTCAATCCAGTTATGAGACCATGCTCACCTGATGTCACATGCTTTCACTGGTATCGGTCAAGTGAAATGCACAATTTTGTGGGAAGATCTTTGCTGGCATTAGTGTAGCTAGGGAAGTAACAGCTACACCTACATTATGAAAGTGTGTGTTTTTTTAAAATCAGGATCGATAATTACTCTTATACTTGGAACACCGCTTGTGTAAAATTCTTGTTTGTCATTGTTGAAATTCATGATCAAAGTGTTTGATTCATGGCCATGTTTGATGCACATGCCTTTAAAATCGTACCGCACCAACTGGAATATGTGCCTCTAATGCTCCAAAAAAAAAAAAAAAAGACAACGCCAAACCCTGAGACTCATCACGCTTACAAAACACTGCATACATTTCATTGTCATTTCTACAAGTGTAAAAAGTGTGCTGTGTGAGCTGCTTCTGGAGTGATGTGACAAAGTTTAGTGCTGCATCATATTGTCACAGTCATGACATTAAAAACGTGCTCATAGCAACCTCTCTTTATTTGTGTGAATTATTAGGTTACCAAACTTCTATATCTTGTTGAGGGATGGTCTTGACCAATTATCAACATCATTTATATTTTCCTACGTGAAAGTTCAAAATTCAATCCGAGTGTCCCACTTTGTGGTTCTATTAGCAAATCTGTAGTCATAAGGACTCTGGCTGCTGTGTTCTTCACTAGCTGGAGCACTAACTGGAGCCTGCTCTAATCACCACTATTTCATCCTTGGATACATGCTCCACCCCTTCATCCAACTCACTCCAGAAATCTTCTTTTTCTTCCATCTCACACCCAACTTGTGGGGAACTGACAACATTCATCATCACACCTTTGATTTCCAGCTTTACTCATCACTCTGTCGGACACTCTCTCTCCCTCCAAAACACTCTTGACATACTCTTCTTTCAAGATAACACCTCCCCCATTTCTCCTCCCATCCACATCATGGTAGAAGACTGAACCCACCTCTGCTGCTCCTGGCCTTGCTGCCCTTCCACCTGGTCTCTTGCATGCACAGTCCATCCACCTCTCTTCTCCCCATCACATCTGCCAGCTCTCTCCCATTATTGGTCATAGTGCCAACATTCAAAGTTCTGACTCTCACCTCCACAGTCCTACCCTTCACCCTCCTCTCCCCCTGCCTCTGGATGTGCCTTTCCCCTCTTCATGCAGGAGTAGCCTCATTTCCACTAGCACCCTGCGGGCTCACAGTACCGGTGGTGTTTGTTGGTAACCTGGGACTCAACCGATCTGGTTTGGAAATCTGATTTATGATCTGCTTGTTGAACTTGGCATAGGTTTTACACCGGATGCCCTTCCTGATGTAACCCTCCCCAATCTATCTGGGCTTGGGACTGGCACTAAGAATGCACTGGCTTCTGCAAGCCTTGTGACTGGG
Organism: Neoarius graeffei; assembly: GCF_027579695.1. NCBI lineage: Eukaryota > Metazoa > Chordata > Actinopteri > Siluriformes > Ariidae > Neoarius > Neoarius graeffei. The sequence continues at coordinate 68,556,690 of NC_083585.1, forward strand.
TTGTGTTTCAGTCTAACCTTATTGTGGCAATCCTAATCCTTATTCTATTGTCCTTCCTAGAGACTCATATACATCCAAATTGATCCTGTGTGACATCCATCAACAGGATGGCCTAGTCTGGACAGCATGTAGTTTCTTCTCAAGTGCCCAACCTGTTGATGGATGTGACACAGAATCATTTTGGATATATGTGAGTCTCTAAGGAAGGAAAATTGGGTTTTTAAAACTCCCTGGTTTGGCTGCATTATGTAGCTGTCCTCCAGTCCTTAGAATGCTGTCATCAACAATTGGATCCAGTTTGCATATAGAGAACATCATGAATCAGCTGAATGCCAGAGGATGCAGAACTGGCATTCTTCTACAAACAGTGGGGCAAGAAAGCGCTGTCAAGAGTTATCAGCTCACAGGACTAGAGAGATGCAAGACAGCTGATTCATGAGGTTCTTGGTGCAAAATGCGGCCGAGCTGCCTGGATCAATAAATGCATATGTTAAAACAGACTTGCTACCTTTCACAACTTTAACCTGAACCAGAACAATTGCTCATGCACATTCCTTGCCACCCCCATTATCCGATCTGCTGGTACTAGTGCACTACTGATGGATGATTCCTTTGGTTTTTTGGGAAAGAGGTTTTGCTGAGTTGCCTGCTTTGAGCTCCTAACATCAACATACAATCCAGTTTTCTTTTACAGTCTTTTCTCATGTGACCCTTTCTTAAGCATCCAAAGCAATGGCTATTCCTTTTCAGACATTCAACCTTTTTTTCATGTGGCTCTGATTTGAATAGTAAGCAATCAGCTATTGCATGTGTGCCTTGACAGAAACTACATAAGACTGAAATGGCAAGATGGATGTTGGTTTGTGGCTATGCTTTAAATACCTGTTTGGTACTGCGATCATCAGCTGGTGTCATTGTGGTAACAAAGCTACTGCCTCTTTTGGGTGTCCTCAGTTCAGTGGTTCTGTTCTTTGAGATAAATCTTTTCATGGGAATCGAATCTTTGATGTCTCCAAACACTGGGTGTAATAAGAAACCAGACTGCCTCTCCATGAATTCCACAAGATGTGTGAATCTAGCTCGTGTGTTTGTTTTTTGGAATGACTCATAATTTATGGTCCACCATCTTTCACGGGAGCTTGAATTCTCTCCGTTTTATGGTGAATGTAACATCCAGTTCATCCGTATAATCCAAGTCCTGCATGGCATTGCAACATTCCCTTAGGTATAAAGCATATGCATGAAGTGATTTCGCATCACTTGCTATAATGACTGTCCGATTTAACACCTTGTCCAGGTAAGCATTTGTAATTTTCATCTCATCAGCAAAATGCCTCTTTAATAGTTGCTTGGCTTCTATATCCTCTGCTGGCATCCATGTGCAGACAGCTACAAACCAACCTTCTAGCCTGACCTGTTGTGAATTGTTCAAGAAAATAGAGCCTCTCCTGACAACTACTACTAGTCTTGTCTTCTATCAGATGTTTAAATGCATGAATAAAAGACTGATAAGGTCACTATCAAATGCTGGTACTTCTCTTTTAGGTAGTAGAGATAGATTTTGCTGTATAATCATGAGATCAACAATTTCATTTTGTTTCTGCACCATAGCACCAAGACTTTCATGAGAAACATTATTGGTTTTGGGACTTTCCAGTCATGGACTTGATGCATTTATGGTTCCATAAAGGCTACTATAGATGTGCTCAACTGTGCTCTGAAGGGGAGTCTTGGGTACAGCAGCCTTTTGAACAAATTCTAAAGCAGAGGTGTCAGTAGGCATGGGCTCTGCCTTGCTTACTCATAATAGGCATTCATAGCATCCCAAAATGAGTCAACCTTATCATGGCTCAAGAGTACTTTGAATTTAACATCTATTTGTGCCTCCAGTTCCACCTTTTCCATCCTTGATTTTATAATGGTTTACTTCAGCTTTAATGCATGTATGTTCTCTAGAGCAGCACATTGAGCCTCTACAGGTGCCTTTTCAGCAGTTACTTATCTGAGCATTGGAAGATGTGGAAGTTTTAGGTGATGCACTCAACACCGACATACTGTCCACTGGATGGACTCCTTCTGCCCTAGTGTTTCAACCTCTTACAAATTGTGAAGTTCATAATCCTTGGTTCATACCAAATAGTCATCCTTTTCTTCCCCAGAAGTTTTTGCAATGATAAATGCACCTTAAGTCAACAGCTTGTAAGAATATGTTCATGCAACTGACTTGATAAACATCTCCAACTTCCACAAATAAAGCTTTTGTTTCATCAAATTTCCTTGTACAAACTCCATGTTTACATCTGCATGTTGGAATAAGTGATTTTAGGAGAGCCTCTGCAGCAAATGGGTTGGGTCATTTTGCCCTAAATGCAAGTTGCAGATTTCCTTTAGAATTAGACTAGTTACTACTTCACCCTCTAAAGCTCTATGGTATCTAACTGCACAGATGTCTTTGCTTAAACTTATGCAATTTCTTAAAGTAAATGTCAACAACTCCCCCCCAAGCTATAAGAATAGCCACAGAAGTCAGAAGACTGTTGCCCTCTGTCTTCCAAACATTTCCATTATTTAAAAAGGTAAGATATTGGCTCCCTTGTGACCAAGGATCAACAAGGTTCCTTAGCTACCATACATCATGCAAACTCGGGAGGCAAACCATTCCATCAATCTACTCAAAAAAAAAAAAAAAAGCTTTATTTGGCTCCAACAAACCTAGAGGCAACCAAACAGCTCAAATAGCAACTGGGTCAATAAAACCTTTAACTACTGCACATAACTGAAAGGCCATCTTGTGCTAAAGTAGGATAATTGACAAGACAGAAGCTCAAGTAGGAAGAATTTACTTAGCAGTTCATTCAACCTCACCCACAAAAGAGTCAGTGTAGTTGCAGTCCCATTGAGCAGGTGGCATACCCCCATGCAGGTCAGTCAAGCCAGGCTGTGAAAGGGTAGGACAGCTGTTTGGTTGGAACAACCTGCACTCACTGCCCCTTTCTGGAGATAAGGCACCCTGTACCTAGTCTGTCTAGAAGACTCCTACAGCTGTTCATACTGCATACCAAGCTGAAATATGGTATGTACCAATTTACCAGTGCCTCATTTGTTGCAAAAAGTGTATTCAAGGGGAGAGGAACAGCTTACAGATATACAGCCAACATGACACTTGGAAAAACCAGTCAAGCCACACAATTAGTTTTGCGTCTTTATTTCAAAAGAGGGTCATCCTGAACTTGGGTAAAGATCACTCCTCCACTAGACACTATTGCTGATGCACCAGGAGAGCTTCCTTCTGCTGCAGCAACATCTCTCCCTGAGGAGGAAAGGAAAGTCCATAAACCAGTCAAGGGAAGAAACTAGCGTAAAAAGGAGTCTACCTACTTCCTCTGGTGCACATTGGCTCACAGGGGTCTTGTGCAGTTGGAAGACATACAGATGTACTGCAGTGGATGTAGAGCTAAGAAAGAAAGATAGATAAGCAATAGAACCCATTTCCTGTTTTGGAAGATAAGGCAAGCCTTTACCATCTCTTGCAGTGGAGCCACTGAGGTCTGATCCACAAACGTGAACATCTTCAGGACAAAGCGCCTGTAATGGGTAGGGTATGCAAGTCCAGAGGCCCCAGTCACTGGAATCAGCTTGGTCAAGTAGCGGTCATCCTTGTATGGACATCTATGGATGAGGCAATGGCATGTCCATTCTGTGCAGTACAGGGACTGGACTACACAAAGGAGACATGGGCAGAACTTACCCCCTCACCAGAAGGTCCCACTGGGGAAGGCTGTAGGGGTTAGGGGAAGCAGTTGCCCAGCAGCTACCCAAAACCAGAACAATATTTGGGTCTGTTCTCCTAGCAATGCGCACCTCAACATATACAGGCTCCCTCAAAACCTTGGTCACAGGGTAGTCAGCAGCAGTGTAGTATGAGGTATAGGCTACTTGTTCTGTTGGGAGACAGAGCAGGGGAATCAGTTCCTGAAGCCACCGACAGCCCAATTGCATGTTAATATCCAGAAGTTGCTCACCTTCTACACAACCCTTTGTGGGACATGAACCTTTCCCTAGTCTTAGTTCTACTTGGAATGGTCCAGAAGCAACAACTGGCAGAGGATTATGATTTGACAAGTGTTCAACAGCCAGAGCCACAAAGCCAACACCAGAATATTTACACTGGAAATAAATCCTACAGAGAAAGAGGTTTGTCAGTAAACACCTTAAAGAATCCTCAGCCAAGAGGATGTTAACTTACTCATAGTGAGTGTCCCTTGTAATTAAGCCACGGGGTCCAACACCAACTTCATAAGCAGAGACCATCTTATTTTCATAGACCACATAACCACCTTGTACCTAGACAGTGTGGAGAGCATGTTCTCTATAAATACCAACAAAAATTAAGGCCTTCTATGGGGGACAGGGGTTACAAACCTTCATGGTAGTACCACAAGCAGTTACAGGAAACTGGTATATAGCAAAAGCTGTATTTGAGTCAACAGGACTACAGGGTCCTGTGCTTCCTCCCAACAGGCTGATGGAATCCAGGGTTATCCTGGGAACTGTTGTGTCTCTGGCCACTATCAACACAAACTGGCCATCAAGGGTACACTGGACAGTCACTGGCAACACAAAAGAAAGTTAGTCTATCATTTTTACCACAGTCAAATCAAGTAGGATGCCAAACTTACCAGTTTTCCCATAATAACATGCCTGGCCATCAAAACAGCAGCTTATAGTATTGCATTGAGTAGCATTTGTGCCAGGTTCTCCACAAGGAACCCTTTCATAGTCTTGCACTTGGCATTTATCAACCTGGTTAGGTATCTCTGGCTGCAAAGTAGGCATCACAGGAAGCCAAGGAGCTTGAGGAGAAAATTGCAAAGACTGTATGGAGGCAGATGTACTACTCACAAGAAAAAGCCCCACAAACACCCAACTTGCTCTTGTATTTTCCATTTTCACCCAACTACACACATCAATAACTAGCCAATGAGAAATAGTGGCCTTTTATTGTGTCTTTTGTCCTCATTGTGCCTGGAGTCTCCTCCTACTCAACTAGTCATTAATCCTGTTCCAGCCGAGTGTCATCATTAATTGACTGCGTTCATGTTTTGGTGGTCATTTTGAGAGATGTTTGAAATAGATATTTGTTCAAGCTAATTGTTGTTAATTGTGTGTGAGAGTAGTGTAATGCCAATAGCTGCAAGCCTCATTCATGGCAACTAATCAACAGGGAGGGACCCATCGTTTTAATGTATGCATTTAAATGAGCAATACATTTGTCTCAACAAATAGGGCAAAATTTGTCTTGTGAAAAGGTGAAGTTGAAAAGTTTTAACATTAACCACAAGCACTACACATTTTAATTTCTTCTTAAAGTTGCCTTGTGTCTAACATTGCTAGAGCAGATGTTGATTTTTTTCTTCTCGATATCCACACAAGAAGTATGTGTACATTTGTGAAACACTGTCATGTTTTATTGTTTAATGTCCAGTCTTTCTTTTTAGTCTTGAGTATTACAGTATGTGCTTGTTGCTTAGGTTACTTTTATTTTGAAAGAATTTAGTTTCCTTGTAGTGTATCAGTGTCGCTACTCTCAGAAAGATGAAGTCAGATGAAAATACAAAATAAAAGTTGCTCTGAACAACAAATGACAAGTTAGATCCTCAAACCATCTCTAAAACTTATATTCCATGAGTCTCAAAGTGGCTTTTCTTGTTGGATAGAAAGTGAAATATCATGAATATATATAATATTAATGATATTATTTGCTCTATGTGAATATTGGTAAACATGTCCTGATGTCTCCACTTAAACAAAAGTGGGAATGATTAGCAACTTTTGAATGTATTGAAGGCTCAGGGTGGGATATTTATTTTCTTTATAGATTTCTACCCAAGCACCCCAAGGGTTTTTCTTAGTTCCATTTTCCCAAATGGAGGGATCTTCTGGCCAAACCAATTTTCTGCCCAAGATGAGGGTTCTTTTACTCAGTGTGAAAGTTCTTTGGTGTGAGAAGAAGATCCCCAATTATAGTCAGGGTTCTTTGTGTGAAACTTAAGGTCCTCAGAGACCTCAGCATTATTCTGCTTAAGGTGAGGGGCCTTCTGGCCAAACTGGGCATTTTTTTGTCTAAGATGAGGTTTTTTTTTCACCCAGTCTGAAGGTACCTCCAACCTAGCTAAGGACTGTCTCTGCCCAAATCAGTATTCTTTCTGTAAAGCGTTTTTCATCATGGGTTCTTTGACCCAAACTCAGGGTTGTACCATCTGAACTGTGGGTCCTTACATGGTTTATCTGCCCAAGCTGGGATCCACTGAGTGTTTTATAAAAAAAAAAAATCACTTCATGTTAAATACTGACATTCTTTTGTTGAAGGAATAGTAATAAAATCATGTTAATTATTAAACTGTGCTTCAATTTATCTGAGGACTGCAAATTCATTGTGCACGCGCTCATGTTTTTATAGCCTACTGAGGACCAAAAGTCCCCACAAGGAGAGTAAAAGTTGACAATTTCGACCTTGTGCAGATGTTTGCATGGTCCCCACAAGGAAATTGTTGTTGTTGTTAACAAAATAAACAAAATAAAAGACCCAAAAAGTTTCCTTTCCATTTCTGAAGTGAAGATGAAGGTTAAATTTTTGGTGCAGGTACAGCATTAATTAACTGCATTAATAATTCTGTCATTGGAAGTTCCTCACAAAGATAGTAAAAAAAAAGCTTTGTGTGTAATCTGTGTAGACCTTTGAACAAGTTGCTCATTGACAGATTGTAGAGTATGCATGCTCAAAGACACACATACACACACAATAATGAAGATACATACCAACTGCTGCTCGTACAAAGGAACACCGAGACAGTGTGTGGACTATGGATGTTTTTCAGAAATGGAGGGGTAGTTGGTGTTTTCCCACTACGCTGTTGTGTTTTTATGGATTTTTCAGCTCGGTGAAGCCTATAGAGCCATTTCTCACCAGTTACATGACTGGACCTGATAAAAACCTCACCATTGAGCAGGTACATCACAAATAACATTGTTAATATTGGACCACATCTACAACCCTGATTCCAAAAAAGTTGGGACAAAGTACAAATTGTAAATAAAAACGGAATGCAATGATGTGGAAGTTTCAAAATTCCATATTTTATTCAGAATAGAACATAGATGACATATCAAATGTTTAAACTGAGAAAATGTATCATTTAAAGAGAAAAATTAGGTGATTTTAAATTTCATGACAACAACACATCTCAAAAAGTTGGGACAAGGCCATGTTTCCCACTGTGAGACATCCCCTTTTCTCTTTACAACAGTCTGTAAACGTCTGGGGACTGAGGAGACAAGTTGCTCAAGTTTAGGGATAGGAATGTTAACCCATTCTTGTCTAATGTAGGATTCTAGTTACTCAACTGTCTTAGGTCTTTTTTGTCGTATCTTCCATTTTATGATGCGCCAAATGTTTTCTATGGGTGAAAGATCTGGACTGCAGGCTGGCCAGTTCAGTACCCGGACCCTTCTTCTACGCAGCCATGATGCTGTAATTGATGCAGTATGTGGTTTGGCATTGTCATGTTGGAAAATGCAAGGTCTTCCCTGAAAGAGACGTCGTCTGGATGGGAGCATATGCTGCTCTAGAACCTGGATATACCTTTCAGCATTGATGGTGTCTTTCCAGATGTGTAAGCTGCCCATGCCACACGCACTAATGTAACCCCATACCATCAGAGATGCAGGCTTCTGAACTGAGCGCTGGTAACAACTTGGGTCGTCCTTCTCCTCTTTAGTCCGAATGACACGGCGTCCCTGATTTCCATAAAGAACTTCAAATTTTGATTCGTCTGACCACAGAACAGTTTTCCACTTTGCCACAGTCCATTTTAAATGAGCCTTGGCCCAGAGAAGACGTCTGCGCTTCTGGATCATGTTTAGATACGGCTTCTTCTTTGAACTATAGAGTTTTAGCTGGCAACGGCGGATGGCACGGTGAATTGTGTTCACAGATAATGTTCTCTGGAAATATTCCTGAGCCCATTTTGTGATTTCCAATACAGAAGCATGCCTGTATGTGATGCAGTGCCGTCTAAGGGCCCGAAGATCACGGGCACCCAGTATGGTTTTCCGGCCTTGACCCTTACGCACAGAGATTCTTCCAGATTCTCTGAATCTTTTGATGATATTATGCACTGTAGATGATGATATGTTCAAACTCTTTGCAATTTTACACTGTCGAACTCCTTTCTGATATTGCTCCACTATTTGTCGGCGCAGAATTAGGGGGATTGGTGATCCTCTTCCCATCTTTACTTCTGAGAGCCGCTGCCACTCCAAGATGCTCTTTTTATACCCAGTCATGTTAATGACCTATTGCCAATTGACCTAATGAGTTGCAATTTGGTCCTCCAGCTGTTCCTTTTTTGTACCTTTAACTTTTCACGCCTCTTATTGCCCCTGTCCCAACTTTTTTGAGATGTGTTGCTGCCATGAAATTTCAAATGAGCCAATATTTGGCATGAAATTTCAAAATGTCTCACTTTCGACATTTGATATGTTGTTTATGTTCTATTGTGAATACAATATCAGTTTTTGAGATTTGTAAATTATTGCATTCCTTTTTTATTTACAATTTGTACTTTGTCCCAACTTTTTTGGAATCGGGGTTGTATCAAGTTGGATGCAAACAGATTTCATAAATTGGTCATCTGAGCATTTGCACAAAGATTGGCTTCAGATCATATTTCCTATGAGTTACTGCACCTTTAAATATGGATGTGCAATGTGCTAAGTGACTGATCTAGTATGTCTCTGTGGTAATTTCCCTGTGGGTGGGTGGAGCACAGAGGACGGCAGGACAGAGATCAGGTGAAAACAAGGCTTTTATTGCCACACTTTTCAGTTTAACAATATGTGTCGGACGCACAGAGACACACACATCAGCGTCTCGTCCAGGGATGAGCTCCTTCCGCTCTCGCTCTCCCTCCTGATATAGGGCGCGGTCACTGGGAAGACACACAAACACAGGTTAATTGCTCTCAGGTGTAGTGATTCTGCCACTTACCTTCCCTGACTCCGCCCTCCTGTCACAGACCGGCGCTTGACCACGCCCCCGCTGCCACATACCCCCACCACCCGACTCAGGCCGGGCGGCCGTCCGGCCTGCAGCCGACTCCCCCCCCCTTGACGGGAGAGGAAGTCCGCCATGACCATCTGCGCCCCCGGCCTGTGGACCACCTTGAAATTAAAGGGTTGGAGCGCCAGATACCAACGGGTGATCCGCGCGTTGGCATCTTTCATGCGGTGGAGCCACTGGAGGGGCGCGTGGTCCGAACAGAGGGTGAAAGGGCGCCCCAGCCCTCTGTCCGACGCATCGGTCTGCAACATAAAAGGGAGAGAAAAGTCAGGGGAGTGTAGAAGTGGCCCCCCACACAGTGCAGCCTTTACCTCTGAGAAAGCCCGCTGGCACTGCTCCGTCCACTGGACCGGATCTGGTGCCCCCTTTTTCGTGAGATCAGTCAGCGGGCCGGTGACGTCCGAATAATTAGGTATAAACCTACGATAATAGCCAGCCAGCCCCAGGAACTGTCTCACCCCCTTTTTGGTCTTGGGCCTCAGGCAGGCCACAATTGCTGCCGTCTTATTAATTTGGGGACGCACCTGCCCGTTGCCCAAGTGGAAGCCCAGATACCGTACTTCCACCCGCCCAATCACACACTTCTTTGGGTTGGCTGTGAGCCCCGCTCGCCTCAGCGACCTAAGGACGGCCCTCAGATGTTCGAGGTGCCGCTGCCAGTCATTGCTATAGATGATTATGTCATCTAAATACGCTGCCGCATACGTGGCGTGAGGGCGGAGGACTCTGTCCATCAGCCGCTGAAATGTCGCGGGCGCCCCAAACAGCCCAAACGGAAGGGTGACGAATTGGTGTAAACCAAACGGTGTGGAAAAGGCCGTTTTTTCTCGGGATAGTGGAGTCAAGGGGATCTGCCAATATCCCTTCGTCAAATCCAGTGTCGAATAAAAGCGAGCAGTGCCGAGTCGATCGAGTAACTCATCAATACGAGGCATTGGGTACGCGTCGAATTTAGACACTGCGTTGACTTTTCTATAGTCCACACAGAACCGGACCAACCCGTCGGCCTTGGGTACCAAGACCACCGGGCTGCTCCAGTCACTGTGGGACTCCTCGACGATGCCCATATCGAGCATGGTCTGAAGTTCTTCCCGAACCACCTTTTTTTTGTGTTCGGGTAGCCTGTAAGGGCGGCTACGCACTACCACCCCCGGGGGTGTCTCTATGAGGTTAGTGCGACTGGGCAGGGGTGAGAACACATCCGAAAACTCGGTCTGCAACTGGGCGACCTCCGTGAGTTGGGTCGGGGAGAGGTGGTCTCCACAGGGGACCGGAGAGGTACGTGATGCCAATGTTCCTTTTTGAACCTCCGGCCCCAGCTCCGCCTTCTCCGGAACTACCGACACCAACGCCACGGGGACCTCCTCGTTCCAGAGATTAAGTAGATTGAGGTGGTAAATCTGTAGCGCCCCACCCCTGTCCATTTGCCTCACCTCATAGTCGACATCCCCGACTCACCGTGTGACCTCAAAGGGTCCTTGCCACTTGGCGATCAATTTGGAGCTCGACGTGGGCAACAGTACGAGTACCTTATCTCCCGGAGTGAACTCTCTAAGGCGCGTACCCTTGTTGTACAGGCGGGCTTGCCGTTCCTGGGCCTGCCGCAAATTCTCCTGAGTTAGGTGGGTGAGCGTGTGGAGTTTTGCGTGCAGGTCCATAACGTACTGAATTTCGTTCTTACTTTGTGAAGGTCCCTCCTCCCAATTTTCCCGCAGCACGTCCAGGATGCCGCGCGGCTTACGCCCATATAATAATTCGAACGGGGAGAACCCCGTGGAGGCTTGGGGGACCTCTCGCACTGAGAACAGCAAGGGTTCGAGCCACTTATCCCAATTACATGCGTCCTCACTTACGAATTTCTTAATAATATTTTTGAGGGTGCGGTTGAATCGTTCTACTAAACCGTCCGTTTGTGGGTGATACACGCTGGTGCGGATCGGCTTAATCCCCAATAACCCATACAGTTCGCGCAGTGTTCGTGACAAACGTAGTGCCTTGATCAGTCAGAATCTCTTTCGGGATTACAACTCGGGAGATGACGTGGAAGAGTGCCTCTGCAATACTGCGTGCTGAGATATTGCGCAGAGGCACTGCTTCCGGGTATCGCGTTGCATAGTCCACCAGAACTAATATAAAGCAGTACGCTCGTGCTGACCGATCTAATGGCCCGACGAGATCCATCCCAATTCTCTCAAACGGGGTCTCGATTAACGGTAGAGGGCGCAAAGGCGCTTTTGGAATGGCCGCTGGGTTTACTAACTGGCATTCGCGGCATGCCGTACACCACCTACAGACATTGCCGCGAATCCCCGGCCAATAGAATTGGGCCATTATTCGGGCTAGTGTTTTATCCTGCCCCAAGTGTCCAGCCATGGGATTAAAGTGAGCCGCCTGGAATACCAATTCCCGGCGGCTTTTCGGATTTAAAAGCTGCGTTACTCGCTCTTTAGTTTGAGTGTCCTGCGTCACTTGGTATAATCTATCCTTCATAATCGTGAAGTAGGGGAAGGATGGGGTGGCATTCGGCGGGAGCGTTTGACCATCGATTACTCTCACTTGGTCAAACACATGCCGCAGAGTCTCGTCTCGCGACTGCTCTAATGGGAAATCCGCGAGGGATTCCCCAATAGAGAGAGGAGGAGCCAGCGGCTCCTCACTCTGACGCGGAGATGACGTAGACGGCTCTGTGACAGCTGCTCCCGCCAAAGCGGCACCGGGACCTCCCCCTGTCAAATGGCAGGACCCACTCTCTACTAGGCGTGTCATTAAACCCCGAAATCCTGGCCAATCAGTCCCCAAAATTAATGAGTGGGTAAGGCGAGGATTAACCGCCGCCTTCACTATAAATTTTTCCCCTCTGAAAATAATGTGGACCAACACCAAAGGGTAGCGGTGAACATCCCTGTGCACACACAACACCTTCACCCCTTGTGCTCCCCCCAATGCCTTGTTTTGAACCAGGCTTTGGCGAATTGAGGTCTGATTACAACCAGAATCCACCAACGCCTGATATGTAGCCCCTTGGTTACTCACTGGTATGCGATACGCTCCGGCCCGATCGAGGGCGGCCTCTGGCGCGTCGGGGATCCGAACCACCGCGCCCACTTCCATTGCTGTGCACTGCTGTTGAAGGTGGCCCGGCTCCCCGCAGCGCCAGCAAACCGGCCCGGGCTTTCCCTCTGCACCGGTGATCTGGGGCTCACTCACCTGAGGTGGGGGAGAGACAGACACAGAAGGGAGAAATGGGAGGGCACCGCGGGTGCGGCGGGCCGGCTGGGGTGGTGCCGGCCCCCGCCTCCGCGGTGGGGGAATGGGGCGAGGACGGGACACAGGAGGAGGGGGAGAGAGAGAGAGAGAAGAAGAGAGAAGAGACGATGCCATCTGCTGTCCTGCCGCCGGGACAGCCGCCAGATGATCCTCCGCCAGCTCGACTGCCTGATCCAGCGACGCCGGGCGGTGGCACTGGACCCACTCCGCGGTTCTGGCTGGTAAGCGGGCGATGAACTGTTCCAGTACCACCTGGTCGATGATTCCCTCGGCGTCGCGATTGTTGGCCCTCAACCACCGCCAGCAGGCGTCCCGGAGCTGCTGGCCGAACGCGAACGGCCGGCCGACTTCCTCCAGTCGCAGCGCGCGGAAGCACTGGCGCTGTTGCTCTGGTGTGCGCCCCATGCGCTGGAGGACGGCCCGGCGGAGGTCCGCGTAGGCCAGCCGGCGGTCGGCGGGGAGCTGTAGCGCGGCCAGCTGTGCCTCTCCCGTGAGCAGGGGGAGGAGGCGCGCCGCGCGCTGCTCCATCGGCCACCCTGAGGCTTCGGTGACCTGTTCAAACAACGTGATGAATGCCTCGGGGTCATCCTGCAGGCCCATCTTGCTGACAATGAGGGGAGATGGGCCCGCGGCCGGAGCGCTGGTGGACCCCGCCGACGCGAGGAGATGCCGGAAGGCCTCGCGATCTTCCTGCTGGGCCAGCACCAGGGCTTCGAAGCGCCGCTCCTGCTCCTTTCAGAGCGTGACGAGCACCTGGTGCTGGCTTTGCTGAGTCGTGGCAAGGGCGTGGACCAGATCAGCGAACGGGGAGGATTCCATGGGGCTGCTGGTTTGGTGCTCCACTGTCCCGGGTTTCAGCACCACTGTAGTAATTTCCCTGTGGGTGGGTGGAGCACAGAGGACGGCAAGACAGAGATCAGGTGAAAACAAGGCTTTTATTGCCACACTTTTCAGTTTAACAATATGTGTCAGACGCACAGAGACACACACATCAGTGTCTCATCCAGGGATGAGCTCCTTCCGCTCTCGCTCTCCCTCCTGATATAGGGCGCGGTCACTGGGAAGACACACAAACACAGGTTAATTGCTCTCAGGTGTAGTGATTCTGCCACTTACCTTCCCTGACTCCGCCCTCCTGTCACAGACCGACGCTTGACCATGCCCCCGCTGCCACAGTCTCAAGTTGTGATGTACCATACACAGGCCCGCCGACAGGGGGGGACAAACGGGTATGTTGTCCCGGGCCCAGGAATGGGGGGGGGGGGGGGGGGCCAGAACTGGGCTCTCATGAAGTTGCGATTATTTTATTTCATTTCAAAATGTGTTGATTTGGGGGAGAAATGTGCTATATTTGCATTCAATAAATGATTTCTAGATCTTTTGCCTTTATTGTCTTTGAAAAAGGCGTCAAGAACCCTCTACCACCCCTAATGCAAAAATGGTTTGGTCTGACTCTTTGATTAAGGGGAAAAAACGACATCATTTGATCATAGCGCTTCGACAATCAGCGTGCGTGCCATTTGCCAACATGCACAAGTCAGGAGCACAGAAAAGAAAAGAGAGGAAGAAACCAAGAGACTCAGGGGCTCACTGCATAAATATTTTAAAAAAGATTGGGATGATGCAGCAGGTACTAGCAAAGGCAGTGGGGCAGCTGAGCCAGGTAAGACACAGCCAACTTTTTCCAGCCCCGTAAAGTAACCCCAACCAAGGCACGCGCGGCACGCAATTCATGTTACAAACGAGGGGAGAGCAAGTCACACTGAACACCATATCAAACGCACAGGGCATTGAATCATTTCATAACCACAACGGCTTAATAACATTGTGTTTCATATACTGTATCTGATTGAAGCTAAGAATATTCACATTAGCCCGCAATCATATCCCGCCGTTTCTCGAGCGGTGTGTTCTTCTCTGCTTTTCACACTGGACAGTACGCACGCACGCACAACAAAAGTCCGGCGCATTGCATTTCGCACCTGAATAGCTGCAGACTAAGGAAATGTTAAAATGTTAAAACTGTAAAAATGTTGAAATGCTAAAATGAAATGGTTGTTGACCGGTTGAATGGTTTTTGAATACCTGTCATTTAAGGGTTGGAGTGAGTAGAGACTGGGATAAGCAGTGATGGGAATAACGGTGTTAGAAATAAACGGCGTTACTTTTTTTAGTAACGAGTAATATAACTAATTACTTTTTACATCGTTATAACGCCGTTCCCGTTACTTACAATAAAATACTCTGCGTTACTTTATTAAAGCTGTTCTCATCTGGCACGCTGCTCGTTCAGCCTTTCTTTACTCTGCTTTCGTGTGGGGCGGGGAGACGCGAGACAACGGCACAGTAAGCCAATCAGAGTAGATTTTGACAGCATACGTAGGTAGGCCACGCCTACTGCACTACTGCGTGCTCTTTCAATCGGAAGACCCAGCGATGGCGAGCGGTCAGCCCAGCACTGCGCTTTCACACTGGAAATACAGCCAGGACTTTTCATTACTTGAAATAAAAGTCAAAAATGTCTACGTGCAATGCACATTATGTCGAGGAACAAAGCGTTTGTCCTCGTCAGTGGCCAGTAATTAGTAACATAATTTTAATAACTACAAAAATATATTACATTTGATAGATGTCTTATCTCACATTGTCCCACAAACATATTAATATAGTGTAGATAACATTACTAATTGGTTCTGTTAAGTGTCCATTTCAGTCATTAAACACATTTAACATTCACTTTTATTATGATTACACCAATTGAATTTGATTTTTTTTTTTTTTGAGGGGGAACAAAATGTAACGGAATAATTACTTTCCCTGGTAATTAGTTACTTTTATCACAAAGTAACTCCGTTACTAACTCAGTTACTTTTTGGGAAAAGTAACTAGTAACTATAACTAATTACTTTTTGAAAGTCACGTGCCCAACACTGGGGATAATAGAGGTGGGTGTGTTATAATAGATAATGGGGGGGGGGGTTTGTTAGGGGGGGCCCATTCAGAGCATTTTGTCCCGGGCCCAGCCAAAGCTGTCAGCGGCCCTGACCATACACTCCCTGATGTTCGCTGCGTCAGTGTTGACTTTCTGTGACAACCTCCTGCTTTTCCGAAACAGAGTCAGGGAGGACACATTGGTGTGTAAAAATTTGTGGCCGACTGTCACTGAGACACTTTGAAAAACACCAGATTCCCTTGGTGATGTTCTTGGTGTCCACGATCACCTGGGTTTAGTAAATCTAGATTTGTTTCCCCCTCTGTTTTCATGTCAAACCAGTTTTTTTTTCACTTCTGTTAATTCACCTTTTGTGTCATTCAGCTCCAGATTTCGACCTTTTCAAAGGGTACTCACACTGTTATATCAATAATACAGATTTTAGCGACACAGACAAATCAAAATTCTACATCTGAAAGTCTTGTTTTGCTGTTTACTCATCATTTTAGCTCTATGCGCTTTGGCGTTTTGGAATTTTGTTTGCATCACCAGATGTCAATCAGCTGATCCATGCACTTGCCTAGTAATGTAGAGGTGATTAGCATTCATTAACATATGCACATGAGCACAAAAAAAAAATCAGCATTTCTGAAACTTTTGTAAATCCAGCAGAAATATTTAGTACAGTTTGGCTTACACAAACTTTTACATACAACTTTACTAAAATATTGACAAATGAAACCCATTAATGCCAACACTATTAATAACGATGGATGGTCTTTTTGTTTAGTTGAAGTTATTCAGCACCTTCCTATCTTTGTGCGTTTTTTTAAACAATTGATCATTTACATATGTGAACAGAAAGTTAGTGGAATTTATTCCTGTAAGAAAAACATTTTGGTCCAGAGGTTAAAAGAAATAGAAGATCCAATATAGACTGCTTTTAATCATATTAAGGTACTGAAAACCTTCCAAATTGTTTATCTAAGAAATACAGAGATTATAGAGTAAATATGTACTTATAAAATATAGAACTGGTACAGTATCTTTTGTGCATAAGAAAGGTTCCAGGGAAAGGTCGTCATATCAAGGACATATCAAGTCCATTAAGGCAAGAACCACAAGATCATTGATGGGCAATACCAGGCCAGGACTAGGGACAAGGTCAGGGCCACAGGCAAACATGGGGAAAAGGTCAAGGTTAGGAGAGCCATATACTGATATAGATGAAAAGAATCAGGGCCAGGGGCCAACATAGGGGACAATTTTTCAAGCTAGTGGCTGACATGTGAGAGGAGAGAAGGATTAGGTCCACAGACTGATGCTTGCAATGTGGATCATGGCCAGGATACAGCATGGGGGACAAGGGTCAAGGCCAGAGATTGATAGGGCAGACAATGTTCAGATGGCAGAGCCTGACTCATAAGGAGGAAAAGAATTGGGATCATAGACTGAGACAGTGAACAGAGAACAGAACCATGTATGAACACAGGCAACAAGTATCAGGACCCAGAACAAACACTGGGGACAAGGATCAATGCCATAGATTGATAGGGCAGACAAGGATCAGAGGGCAGAGAAGGACTGATATGGAAGAAAAGAATCAGGTATTGATGTGGTGGACAAGGTTCAAGGCCATGAACCAACTTTGGGGACAATGGTCAAGTACAGGAATTTATAAAACTGACAAGGATCAGGGCTGGGTACTGGCCCAGGGTTCAGGGATAGAGTACACACTGCAAAAATTATATCTTAGCAAGTGAAAATATCTTGAAAATAGTTGAAACGATCTAGCATTTCCTATTAGAAGAATACAAGACACCAATTCTGAGATTATTAAACCTAGTTCTAGATTGCAACCAACTTATTCTAAGATGCCTTATCAAGTAAAAATATCTGTCCATGCAGCAAGATAATTTCACTAGTATTAAATAATTTTCTCCTCAAATTCAGTTTTCAATTTTTTTGCAGTGCATACATTTGGATATGCCAGTGAGGAAGTTTGGCTTATGGGTGCATGGTACATATTGGGGATCAAAACTTTTACACTTCATGAAGGAGAAGCTCAAAATAGGGACTTTGATCAGATCAGAAGGTGATAAAATGTCAAGTGTGATTTGTTGATCTTGAATTAGTTTGAATTTCTGTGACATTGGCGTGGGATGTGGTGGGAGGCTATTAGATAATTTTTTTTTAGTTTCACAAAGTACAAACAGATCTTATTTGTTTAATTGGTATTTTAATCCTGAACCCCTCTTTAATTCCTTTCACTCAGGTAACCAATCAGATTTTTCCAGTGTGGACATACTCATACCTGGCTGTGCTACTTCCTGTGTTCCTACTCACAGACTGGCTGCGCTACAAACCTGTGATTATGGTCCAGTGCTGCGCCCTATTCTTAACCACGGCAATGTTGCTATGGTTACAGAGTGTGGGGTCGATGCAAGCAATGCAGTTCACTTACAGTGTGGTGACAGCATGTGAGGTGGCATATTTCTCCTACATTTACAGCTTGGTTGATTTGCAGTTTTACCTCAAAGCCACATCCTTCTGTCGCGCTGCTCAGCTCATCGGCTACACTGTTGGTTCTGTCGCTGGACAAATCCTGTTATCACTCAAAATAATGTCATACTACTACATACTGGTGTCCACGTTAGTGCTCATCTCCATTTCCTTCATTGCTGCACTCCTCCTCCCAATGCCCAGCACCAGCATGTTCTTCCACCAGAGTAAAAGGGGTCAGAAAGAAGGAGATTTGAATCAGGTGGAAGACTGCAGTGAGAAAGGAAAGACAGTAGAAACAGGAAAAGTTGAAACAAGCTGTAACAATCACAGGGTAGAGTTTATCGAGAATAACCAGCAGGACTCACAGGTAGCTCAGGAGGAGATTCTGGAAGAGTCTGGAGCAGATGCAGAAAAAACAGGTGAAACAAATACATAGTCAAGGCACTTGTTCACCATAACTGTTCACATAAATCACCCACATTTCCTGTAGGTTGTAGTGAAACTATGATGCAACTCTGGTTGGATTTCCGATGTTGCTTCTCCTCCACTGAAATGCTGATCTGGTCCGTGTGGTGGGCAATGGCAACCTGTGGCTACAATCAGACTGTGAACTATGTTCAAGCGCTGTGGGAAACTGTGGAGCCAAGCAAGAATGACACGCTCTATAACGGAGGAGTAGAGGCTGTTTCCAACCTGTTTGGTGAGCATCAATATCCTATTCCCCCATATACAGTACCAGGAACATGGTCAGGGAGCTCTGCTGGACATTGAGTACTTGCTCAAGTGTTGTTGAAGTTGCAATAGAAACTAAATTCTGGACTGACTATTCTGTTAACGTTTGCTGTGAAAGAGAGTTTACGTATTTAATTTACATGTCATGCTAAATATCTTGATTTTGTGCTCAGGTGCAGCTTCAGCATACGGCGTTGGGTTTAGCCGTGTTAATTGGTCTCACTGGGGTGAACTGGCTCTAGGTTCTCTCTCCGCCCTCAGCAGTGCAGCACTGTATATCATGGTCTTCATTTCCAACATCTGGATCTGTTATGGTGGCTACATTGTCTTTAAAAGCCTCTATATGCTGCTCATTACCATCGCCATGTAAGATTGGGTAGATTTTATTTAAAGAAATAATTTTTTTTATAAATAACCTGAAGAACACTGAACTTGTGCCACAACTACACACCAAAAATTTATGGCAATGGCACTTAAATTACAACCCCATATCAGAAAAGATTGGGAGGTATAGAAAATACAAGTAAAAAGAAAGCAGTGATTTGTAAATGTACTTTGACTTGTATTTCATTGCAGACAGAATGAACTCAAGATATTTCATGTTTTGTTGGTCAACTTCATTTCATTTGTTAATAGACATCTTTTCATGCATTTCAGATCTGCAACACATTCCAAAAAAAGTTGGGACGGGGCAATTTAGGGCTAGTAATGAGGTAAAACAATTAAAAAATGATGTGATTTGAAACAGGTAATGTCAACAGGTGACTGTAATCATGATTTGGTACAAAATCAGTATCCAGGAAAGGCTGAGTTTTTGAGGAGTAAAGATGGGCTAAGGATCTCCAGTTCATCAACAATTGCATGAGAAAATTATTGAAATGTTTAAAAACAAAGAAAGACAGGAAGGGATTTGGATATTTCACCCTCTAAAGTGCATAATATTGTTAAACAATTCAAGGCATCTGGAGGAATTTCAGTGTGTAAAGTGCAAGGGCTCAAGCCCAATCTGAACCCCCATGATCTCCGATCCCTCAGACAGCACTGCACCAAGAACCATCATTCATCTGTAGCTGATAGAACCACATGGGCTTGGGATTACTTTGGTAAACCTTTATCAATCTACAATACAGAGTTACATCCACAAACATCAGTTAAAACTTTACTGTGCAAAAAGGAAGCCTTATGTGTCCAGAAGCGCTGTTGACTTCTCTGGGCTTGGAGGCATCTGGGATGGACCATCACACAGTGGAAATGTGTATTGTGGTCAGATGAATCAGTATTCCAGGTCTTTTTTGGAAGAAATGGATGCCATGTGCACCAGACCAAAGACTAAAAGGCCCATCCAGACTGTTAGCAGGAACAAGTCCAAAAGCCAGGGTGTGTCATGGTATGGGGTTGTGTCAGATCCCTTGATAAAGGTAACTTACACTTCTGTGATGCAGCATGAATGCAGAAAAGTACACTGAGATTTTGGAGCGACATCTGTTGCCTTCAAGACGACGTCTTTTCCAGGGAGATTTCAACAAGACAATGCAAAACCACATTCTGCTCACATTGTCAGTAATGGTGAGGTGGTGGATGGATGTAAGTGCAGGAAGAGTTTATTATAAAACACAATAAGCAGGCATACAATCCAAATCGTCAGGCAGAATCAGAAACAGGAGACAGGTAAGGGTTATGTGAGGCAAAAATGGACTAGAGAAGGCAGAGACAAAAGGCAGAATGCAAAATACAAATCAGACTCAAAAACCAGGAAGACAACATAACAAACAAAGGCTCGGTAAGGTTAGACATAAGGCACTGAGCACATTACTTTGTAACGTCTGTATGTGTTCAACATCTTTATAAGCGTGAGCGCTGTTTGCTGAATACTTTCCTGCAGGCAATATATTGGAGTTTTTAAAGAAATTAATGGAATTGACAAACATTTGAAATATTTTAGTGCTGGTGATGTATTCAGTGCTGGTGATGTACATCACGTCATTTGTTTACCTGGGATCAGAAGTCGCCAACAATGGCAATCTCCTCACTGAGATCAATAGGCAATGTGGACTGGCAGCAGGCATCATGAGAAGCCTTTGGAGACCACTCTGGAGATGAAATGGCATCTCCCAATGCACCAAGCTATGGGTCTACAATGCTGTGGTTTTGTCTATGCTGCTCTACGGTGCCAAGACCTGGCCTCTCAGCAAGATCTTGGCCACCCATGTCCTCAGCTTTGAGACCCGTGCCCTCAGGACCATTGAGGGGGTGCATTGGTATGACTGTGTCTCCAATGAGGAACTCTGCCAGAGGGCTAACCAATCAAATATCCTCTGCACCATCGCACAGCACCATGTGCGCTGCACAGATGACCACCCCACAAGAGCCATTTACAAGTTTGATCCGCCCGTGGTGGGATGGAGATGCCCTCACGGCTGACCACACGCCCATTGGAACAATGTCATTTGTCAAGACCTCCAACAGATCAGTTTGAGGCTGGAGGATGTCCCAGCACTCAGCCAAGACCATGAGAGATGGAGGAGTTCAGTGGCACTGGTGAGCTCAATGCCATGCTGGCATGAGGTTTAGGAGGAGGAGGATGTATTTTGAAATATTCCCATGTTCCTGCCAGGCTACACAAACAGAATTTAAAGAGCCTGTGTTTTTCACAGAGACACACTCATGTCTACCTTTAATTGACCAGTTGTAAAATTCCTCTGTGGTCAGGTTGTATTATTATGCTGTGTGCTAGAACACATCTGACACTCTCAGTTATTAAATGGTTTCTCTGGTTGGTTACATTATAGATGATCTGCTGTGCGATGGTGCAGAGGATATTTGGTTGGTTAGTCCTCTGACGGACCTCCTTGTTGGAGACACAGTTATACCAACACGCCCCCTCAATGGTCCTGAGGGCATGGGTCTCGAAGCTGAGGACATGGGTGGCCAAGTTCTTGGGTTCTCAAGAGTTTTCTGGTTTAATTCCTGAACTTATTGGAGTATATCAGTAATTGTGTGTGTGTGTGTGTGTGTGTGTGTGTGTGTGTGTGTGTGTGTGTGTGTGTCTGTGTGTATCAGGTTCCAGATTGCTGCTGGTTTGTCTGTAGAGCGCTATGCACTTGTTTTTGGAGTCAACACCTTTACTGCACTTGTTCTGCAGACGATCCTCACATTCATCGTTGTGGACAGCAGGGGACTCGGCCTGGATGTCATCACACAGGTGTGGTACATTAAATTGGTCAAATACAAACCACATTAATGAGCTGAGTGCTCACAATTCTTTCTAACTGAGGGAAATATAGGGAAGGTTCACTGGCCAGTTTGCAGAGGACAGAATCAGCGCAGGAAGAACACTGGCTGAAATTATGTTGTCGACTTCTGAACTGGGGCGGCACAGTGGTGTAGTGGTTTGCGCTGTCGCCTCACAGCAAGAAGGTCTGGGTTCGAGCCCCACGGCCGGCAAGGGCCTTTCTGTGTGGAGTTTGCATGTTCTCCCCGTGGGTTTCCTCCGGGTGCTCCGGTTTCCCCCACAGTCCAAAGACATGCAGGTTAGGTTAACTGGTGACTCTAAATTGAGCGTAGGTGTGAATGTGAGTGTGAATGGTTGTCTGTGTCTATGTGTCAGTCCTGTGATGACCTGGCGACTTGTCCAGGGTGTACCCCGCCTTTCGCCCGTAGTCAGCTGGGATAGGATCCAGCTTGCCTGCGACCCTGTAGAACAGGATAAAGCAGCTAGAGATGAGATGAGACTTCTGAACTGTACACGCTGTGGGTGGATCAGGAAACAGTTGCTCAGGTTGCTCTTTCAAAATCAGGCATGCTAATATGGCTTCATCTAGTGGTGCTTCTGTATATGACATTGAATACCGATAAGCTTTTGATGATCAGGAAAATTTTCTGATTATCAATGCATTAAAAAGGCATCAGTCCAAAGCCTAATGTACACCACTATCTTACCTGACTGAATGAGAAGAAAACCACAGCATCCCAAGCATGCTACTCCTTGGAGGACACCAACCATTGTAGATGGTTCCAGCTGTAGACCAAAGGATGAAGAGAGAGAGAGAGACTTGATTGATAGTAGCGAATGCCAAGGGAGAAAAGCACTATACCCCATGGGAATGAAACATCAAGGATTTCATGAGTGCCTGTCAGCTGTCGTAATGTCCCTTGACAACTCACCTCACCAGACAACCAGCCTGTTTACCTATAACTATGCCACAGACCTTAGCATCCATGAAGGAGAGCCACATCCATACATGGGAACCATACCAAGCTGAAGATTGAAATCGGTTCATTAAAAGGATGGGTTCTTCCCATAGTTCTTATCAGATACCTGTTAGTAGTCTGAGAACACTGTAGTGTAGAGTTCTTTAGCCCATCAGCAGCTGTTTAGATAGCAGTAAACTAATGTTTGTTCATGAGGAATCTTTCTGCAGCCATGCATGTTGGACAGACCAATCGTGTGCCATTTCAGGTCACTAAGCATGTGAAGTGGAGAAGAAGCCTGCTCAGATCTGTATTTAGGTTGAAGAGAAGTTGTGAAAAGTGTAATAACAATTCTCCTAATTTGGTGTTTTTGTTTTACAGTTTATTATTTATGGCTCATATTTCTGCCTTATTGCTGTGATCTTCTTCGCAAGAGGTGCATACACACTGTACCTGCAGAGGGCAACACAGAGAGCAATAGAGGCAGATACACACAGTGATGGAGAACAAGCATGCACGTATTCAGTGAAACTCTGAACGATTCAGCTGCAGTTCCTCAGCGATGCGGATCAGAGGTGCTGTATTTACAGTGTGATAGATAGAGGCATTGGGTTTTTTAAATGAACCTAAATTATTATGAAAAGATATTTATATATTTCTGGAAAAGTATTCAAACTGAACTGATATTCATACTAAAATAATTTGGAATAAACAGTCTCAATCATCTACAATGTATATGTGCCCAAA
This sequence comes from Neoarius graeffei, assembly GCF_027579695.1. NCBI lineage: Eukaryota > Metazoa > Chordata > Actinopteri > Siluriformes > Ariidae > Neoarius > Neoarius graeffei. Next base: position 68,580,185 of record NC_083585.1, read on the forward strand.
TCCAGAATCCAGGGACACATGTCGGCCCGGGGGCATTTTGAGTTATTGACAGATTCAGAAAGTACAGTTTCTAAGCTTTCCAATGATGCCTTCCATGTAGAGATCTGACAATATTTGAAGAATGTGTGGCCTTTTGAAAGTGTATACTTCTTAAAACAGAAAAGGGAGAAAATCGCCCTCAAAGTTTTCCATCTCAGCTACTCTGGGTGCAGGGCGGGCACATAATGGTGCTCATTTGCATGATATTAAGGAAAGCCCTACCCCCTACGAGCTAGCATGATACTACTTTCATGTAAACAAAGATCACCACGTCAATTTTCCTTCCATGCAAAGTATGCCCAACACAATTATGAAGTACAAAAATAAGTCCTAAAGTATACTTTAACGTTTTGTGGTTGAAAAATTACTCACACCGTAAGAAAGAAAGATAGCACGATGATGACACAACTAACACAACGCTAGTTTCATGTAAAGCCTCGGTCACAACCGGCCATACGCGCTGCTACGGCCGGTCTACATGCAAAAAATGCAAGAAACACATGGAGGGCGCGTGTGAAACGCACGAGAGCGCGCATGTGATGTGCTGATTTTCGAGCCGCAGACCGGCCGCAGAGGTTCTTTGTCATGTCAAACAAACTCTACAGGCGCTTACGTTTTTTTCAGGTTGCAAGACAAACTTACGGCCAACATGTGTCTTTCTCCGTGAACAAAAAAAAAAAAACGCAGCGATTTGGGAAATGCCAAAACTTGCACGGCCAAAAAATCGTACGTCCGGTTGTGACCTAGGCTTAACCAAACCACAACACTCTCCGTTACATGCAAAAATAACCACACAGCCTTAGATTAATAAACTTACCCCATCAGAAAGAGAAACGGCGCCTTGCACACATCAATGCCTCCGATGGAATGTAATCCTAGCTTCCTTTTGGTTGCGTTTTTTTTGCTAGAAATGGTTATCTCCGATGTAAATACCGTGTGTCTGTTTGCTTCGCGGTGTTTAAGCTCCTCTGCGCTCTGTTTAGTAACTCATTCCATAGTGAAATCACACGCCTGTATGCAGCTTAAGTAGCCACGAGCTCAGCTCGTATCATACAGCTGATTTGCGAAAAAAACAAAACAAAACACTTAAATCATCATGTGAATGGCCCATATGGTAATTTACCCACACCCCCCAGCAGGCTACAGTCCTGACAAAAACGAGACAATTTGCAACAAAAAATGTATGCTTTTCCAACAAAACAATCTATTATCTGAAATACTGATTGCATTCTTCAAGATCTCAACTTGCACATGATGGAAAAAAACAAAAATCACAAATTTCGAAAAAAAATGCTTCTTTTGCGATTATCTCGGATTCGTTTCGGCCGACATGCGTCCCTGGATTCGGTGAGGCGTCACATATGTAAGTTACAGTATGTGCTATAGGACAAATAAATGATATTCATATATATTGTATAGAATGTCTTTGTATGCCGTAACATTACAATTTCCCTTCACTGCAACTAAGAGGCCTAAATCAGTGTGACAATGTTCCTGTGCACAAAGCGAGCTCCATGAAGACATGGTGTGTGAAGGCTGGAGTGAAGAACTCGAGTGTCCTGTACAGAGCCCTGACTGAACTCAACCCCACTGAACACCTTAGGGATGAACTGGAAGATCAGGACCTGATCTCACTAATGCTCTTGTAGCTGAATGAACTTAAATCCCCACAGCCACGCCCCAAAATCTAGTGGAAAGGCTTCCCAGAAGAGAAGACTCAAACTTATTGTAACAGCAAAGGGGGAATAAATCTGGAATGAGATGTTCAACAAGCATTTATGGGTGTGATGGTCAGGTGTAATGTCCCAATGTGGTGGCTCTCGCTCAGCTGTTGATGTGTCTAATAACCGGAGATCAATCGCAAATGTGTCACTTAGGTAGAAACATCAACTGGAAAAATATGTCAAAAAGAAAGTAATAATAGGAACACAAGCTTTATTCCAAAAGGACCTTGTTTCTACTTCCCATGTAGTCACAACGTGGAACAAATCTGTACAGAACATCTGTTAGAAAAAAGTTTGGACTCGACCCAACAAATTTCTGCTGAATGAAATCTCTTTCAAGCTTGTTCATGATTTTTTTATCCAATTAAAAATTACATTCCTCAAGATTTAAACTGGACGTTGTTGTAAACTGCACATTTTGTGACTCCTATCCAGAGACTTCCACCCATTTGGCAGCTCTGGTTTCTTTGTGAATTTTGTTGACAGAGACTTTCAGCTCGACTTTGAGAATGTTTTGTTTGGCTTCACTGCTTTTGTTAAAGAAAGCCATGATATATATTTTTTGTGTATTTTAATTATGCTAATGATAAGATACTTCATTCACAGGTGCAAAGATTCCAAATGAAACCCATATTGTCAGTAACAATACAGTAAAGATCTCTCCACCATAAAGAACTTCTTTCTTCTGCTCCCGTTAGGGGTCGTCACAGTGGATCTGTACCTCATATTTGATTTGCCATATTTTTTACACCGGATCTCCTTCTTGACACAACCCTCCCCAGTCTATCCGGGCTTGGGACCAGCACTAAGTATGTACTGACTTTTACAACCCCAGTGGCTGGGGATTTTACCCAATCTGTAGGTCTCTTAACTGTGGGGGAAAACTGGAGCACCCAGAGGAAACCCACGCAGACACGGGGAGAACATGCAAACTCCACATAGAAAGGCCCCTGTCGGTTACTGGGTTTGAACCCAGAACCTTCTTGGTATTTTTTGTGCTACATTGCATGTTTTATGCACCGTAATACCATTTTTCTTCATTTTGCTTCCCCCCTGGTGGTGAGTGTTACATGTTGCATTGTTAAATATTATACTTGTTAATGATTTAAGTAGCAGTGCTCGAAAAACCTCATGTCCGATTGTCCAAGATGACTAAAGTCTGTGCAAGGATGAGTAAAACTTAATGGTAATCATCTGATCGGATAACAAAAGTTAGCCCTGGTGAAAAATAAATGTGCTAAGTGTACTAAAATTTAGCATACTTTTGTGTACTTGAAGCCACACTAATCACCAATATACTTCAAGTGTGTTTATGATTAGTTAACTTGAGGCATGCTATTTTGGAACAACTAATTTTGTACTAAATATATTTTAATTGTAATTAAATCGTAGAAAAGTGCAACTTGAAGTGTATTTAGTGTACTTTTATGTGCTAAATTACACATAACTTTCACTTAAAGTATATTTTAGTATAATATATTTCTATAAAGGCGGCACGGTGGTGTAGTGGTTAGCGCTGTCGCCTCACAGCAAGAAGGTCCAGGTTTGAGCCCCGTGGCCGGCGAGGGCCTTTCTGTGTGGAGTTTGCATGTTCTCCCCGTGTCCGCGTGGGTTTCCTCCGGGTGCTCCGGTTTCCCCCACAGTCCAAAGACATGCAGGTTAGGTTAACTGGTGACTCTAAATTGAGCGTAGGTGTGAATGTGAGTGTGAATGGTTGTCTGTGTCTATGTGTCAGCCCTGTGATGACCTGGCGACTTGTCCAGGGTGAACCCCGCCTTTCACCCGTAGTCAGCTGGGATAGGATCCAGCTCACCTGCGACCCTGTAGAACAGGATAAAGCGGCTACAGATAATGAGATGAGATGAGTTTTTCCTGCCTTAGTTGATTTATTTCCATTTCACATACTTGCAGCTGTTGTAAAGTTCAGTGTGTGTGTGTGTGTGTAGAACTCTCTTGAACTGTAGGTTCATTTCTACACTCTGGTTCCACGGTGACATTTTGCACAGGACTGGGTTCCTTTGATGACAAAAACAAAGCTCCAGCATTATTATTATACTCATTCAAAACTCTCCACAGCTTAATATACCCTAAATTATTCATTCCTCTTCTACTAGAACTTCTTTCTTTCTGAATGTGTCTGCATATATTGGTGTTATGGTTTTGTGGATTTATCATAATTATGCTTCACCTATAAAAAAAAAAAAAATCAACTGCATTCTGTCCTCTCCAAAATAAAATGAAGCTCCGGGCAAGTGGAATTGTTTTTCAGGCGAGTATGTTTTGGGTGCTGCTCGCCCACTGGGCAAATAAGGCTGGGAGATTTTTTTTCAAGGACTGATTAGTAAGATAAATAAAAGAAAGTGGCAAAAGTGGTATATTTAACAGTTATTCCATGAAATTGAGTTGTACATGAGCTGATAGCCGATGAGTTGTGTAGCACCGAGTTGTCTATAATCCATGTACAATGAGACTGAGTGGAATAACTGTTTTATTCTATTCACATTCACTGGATTTTGAGAAACAGAGCATTTTTATTTTTTTGAAAATTCGATAAATAAAAACTTTATACAAAATGTCTGACAAAATCATTTCTGCTTAGAATGTAAACAAACCGGCAAAATGACAGAAGCAATTTGTGAAAAATGCAAAAATAATGATTCTTGAACAATTAAAAAGCTAAGTTCTTATCATCAAATACTTGTATTCCATATTGTGTTGCTTTTTTGAGGGGGAGGGTCTTCTTTTTTTTTTAGCCTGGCAAACCAATTTAAAGGGGCATTACTGCCACCGACTGGGCTGGAGTGTGGAACAGGAGATATTTGTGGGGGGAGACTATATTATTTTAGCTATTTCTGTTTCTTTGAAATGTTTGATAACAATTTTTGGGGTTTTGTTTTCGAGTAGGGTTTTTATTTCGTCCTCGGTTGGTTCAGCAACATGCTCCACCATTTTGTTTTTCTCTACTCACGGTATATGAGCTGATAGCCTAGTAATAGAGTAGCCAATCAGAACAGGCAATTGCTCATATCCAGTGAACGTGGATAGAATAAAGGTATTTATACACCATCTATGAACCACATCGCTTTTGCTCTCCTGCCTCTGGTCATAAATATGGAAGCTACAGTAAAAAAAAATAAAAAGTCATGTGACTGAAGCACTGTACATAAACAATATTTTAAACAGTAATGCACAGTTAAACATGTCAGCACAGCATACTGGAAGTTCTAGAAGAAGTGGCACTCAGTGGGCCAAGCTGCCACTGTTGGGCCCTTGAGCCAGGTCCTTAAACATCTCTGCTCCAGGGGGTGCTGTATCATGGCTAACCCTGACCTCTGACCCCAACCTCCTAACAAGCTTGAGTATGCAAAGAAAATAATTTCACTGTGATAGATAGACAGATAGGGAAAGACTCAAATACAAACCTTTGATGATGGTTTGTCTCTATACAAAAAATAACTGTAAACAAACTTGAAGGGTACCTGTACAGCATTAAAACATGATCAATATTGATAGTACAAGTCCTAATTATAATAATACACATGAGTGCAGCCACATGATTAACGATCATAACAACTTTAAGTGCTTAAAATTGCAAAAGCACATCAAGTTTTATTGCACATGGGCAACCAATATGGCGTCCAGGATGTGATGTCATGTCGTAGATAGCCAGGTACTGGAAGTTAAGTGTAGCCGATGTAAACGTACCTGTTAGCCTGGATTTAGTCAGACGATCTTCAAGTCAGTATGGAGAGCAGAGAAACCAAATATCTGTATGAACCTCAGAAAAAGGACCGCAGGCGAGCTGGATCCTTTCCCAGCTGACTATGGCTGAGAGGCGGGGTTCACCCTGGACAAGTCACCAGATCATCACAGGGCGACACACAGAGACACACAACCATTCACACTCACATTCACACCTCCGGTCAATTTAGAGTCACCAGTTAACCTAACCTGCATGTCTTTGGACTGTGGGGGAAACCGGAGTACCCGGAGGAAACCCACGCGGACACGGGGAGAACATGCAAACTCCGCACAGAAGGCTCCCATCAACCGCTGGGCTCGCACCCAGAACCTTCTTGCTGTGAGGTGACAGTGCGAACCACTACACCACCGTGCTGTCCTAGCGAATTATCACATGTTTCTATTGATGGAATCAGTGGTACTTTACAAGTGCAAAGTTGGGAAAGCAGGAAAAAGGGTTCGGCAGCGATCTGGTGCTGTGTGCCAAGCGGAAAACTGACACTGAATATATTTGTTGTAAAGAACACAAACTTTTATGCAACATAATACAGGCACAGTTATTGAATTGTTTCACAAAGACATAAAAAGACACATTAGGGTCCAGTGGGTGGGCTAAATCATACCGTTTAGGCTTGGGCTTGATTTGTGACTGGACAACTTTATGCTGTAACATTACAATTTCCCTTCAGTGGAACTAAGAAGCCCAAACCTGTTCCAGCATGATGATGGCCCTGTGCACAAATCGAGCTCCATGAAGACATGGTGTGTTAAGAGTGAAGTGAAGAACTTGAGTGTCCTGCACAGAGCCCTGACTGAACTCAACCCCACTGAACACCTTCAGGATGAACTGGAACACTGACTGCACCCCAGACCTCCTCACCCAACATCAGTGCCTCATCTCACTAATGCTGAATGAACACAAAACCCCACAGCCACATATTGTGTACTTAGGTGAGAGAAAAGGGTGAGAAGATGGACACACAAACAGAAATGTTAGGATTATGGTTGTGTAAGAAAATTTCCACCTCTCCTTGTTTTCAAAGGATATGGAGAGCTCTTCCCAGCTTCTCCATAACTGGAACACTGCACTAAATTTCTAATTTGTTCCATCATTTCTTTAATTTTTTAAATCCCATAATAATAAGTAAGGGATTGGTTTCATAATTTCCTTCCCTCTTTAAAATCTCACAGTAAGGGTTGGCAGCAAGTGGCATTGCCAGCTCACAGCTCCAGAGTCCCTGGTTTGATCCTGATCCAGAGAACATATGAAACACCACTGTCTGTAGAGTTTGTCCCCCAACCACCTACTCTCCCCTGTGTCCTCATGGGTCTCCTCTGAGTTTTTCAGTTCCCTCCCACATCCCAAAAACATGCCAGTTGGTGGATTTGCTATGCTAAATTGCCCCTAGGTGTGAATGAGCATGTGAATGTATGTGCATATTCTGGAGTCGTGTTAAGAACTGACATCCCATCCAGGGTTTATTCCCACCTCGCTCCCAGTGTTCCTTGGATTGGCTCCAGATCAAACAGGATAAAGCGTCTACTGAAGATGAATATGAAAAATAAGTGAGTAAATGCTAAAAACCTGAATGAACAACATTTATAATTAAAACACTACATGAGTGTCATGTTGGAGCAGAAACAATGCCAGCTGAATATCTTAAAATCAACAATCAAAGTCCAAGACAACACGAGTACAAACACTATTCTTCGTGTGCATGTGATGTCACGCTTATTTTCCAAACCAGAAGTCGGCCATGGTAGATGATAACAACAACCAAGATAATGGCTCTTCATGTGTGATCTGCTGAAATGCTTCATGGTTTTCTTTTAATTTTGTTGCCTTTGAAGAAAGACAGTGCTGACTTTGTATGGGGGATATAATTGCGGTAATAATGCTACTCGTGACAAAGAGAAACAGTTCTTCAGAATTCCCAACATAATTAAAAATGCCGACAAAACAGATGAAGAGCTGTCCAGAGAATGCCGTGCATACGCTGTGGTTCAAAAACATACACTGTAAGGACTTAACTAAGGAAAAAGCTAATTACGTCTGTGTGTGTGGTGACCACTTTATATCTGGTAAGAGTTCATTGCTAATTAAAGCTGTGTTTTCTGCTGATTAAATTGAAATGTTGAGCTTTAGCATGAACACTCTGCTTTTCACCTTGCAGGAGCTCCGGCAAACCTACAGTACGCAATAAAACCAATCCAGATCGGGCACCAACACTCACATTAGGACACGATAAGATCAAGACGAAAAATCATCTCGCAGTATCAAGAAGCAACGGATAAATGAAAGATCTGCCAAGAAAGCCAGATTAGAAGCAGCACAAGAAACCTTAGTGAGTTTGGATACACAAGGAGAACAATGTGGGTCAGCGTTGCCAGGTGAGATATTAGCGATGCTGTTCCAGTAACCCAGTAACTTTGGTTTATTTATGCCTGTTTTTATGCCTCCGCCACCGTAATTTTTTTGTAGAACGAGAGAGTTCACAGTATCAGGGGATTCAATCGGTGGTAATGAGGCTAAATGCAATGTATAATCGGACGGCTTTAACATATACAGTTATTGCTGGGGGCGGCACGGTGGTGTAGTGGTTAGCGCTGTCGCCTCACAGCAAGAAGGTCCTGGGTTCGAGCCCCGTGGCCGGCGAGGGCCTTTCTGTGTGGAGTTTGCATGTTCTCCCCGTGTCCGCGTGGGTTTCCTCCGGGTGCTCCGGTTTCCCCCACAGTCCAAAGACATGCAGGTTAGGTTAACTGGTGACTCTAAATTGAGCGTAGGTGTGAATGTGAGTGTGAATGGTTGTCTGTGTCTATGTGTCAGCCCTGTGATGACCTGGCGACTTGTCCAGGGTGTACCCCGCCTTTCGCCCATAGTCAGCTGGGATAGGCTCCAGCTCGCCTGCGACCCTGTAGAAGGATAAAGCGGCTACAGATAATGAGATGAGATGAGTTACTGCTGGCGCGAGACAGCATTTTGGATTTGTAGATCATCCAGCATGGTGGCGGACGATGTGGTTGCACACGGAGAAGAGTCATCCAAGCAAACAGTTAACAGCGTAGCTTCTTTAGCAGAGGAAGTAGAAGTATTTTAAATAAGTGCATTGAAGAAAAGAGACTGTTAGAATAAGTGGTGTTTATTTTACATTTCTTTTTGTTATTAAAACCTCCCGCACAGTAGGTGGCGATAACGAGCCGGAAAGTTGCCATGCCAACCAACACAAAGAAGAAGCAGCAGCACTGCATTAGTGTTTATTAGCCAGCTGCTTTTCTCGCAGCTAATGGTCCTCGTTTCTGCATAAAAATATTTCTGAAACAGTTTCACACACAAAAAGATGTGATCGAGTGAAATCTCGGAACCAGTTAATGTTTGAGTTCTGCTTTAAAAACCCAGGTGAGTTAAACCGAACCGCGCTAGCTGAGCTGCTCGGCTAACGATCTGTGGCTGAATCCTAAACGGAGTTCTGCTTCCTTTTTAAGTGCACTACCGAGGCTGTGAAGTAACAATATCTCCGCCATGTTGAGTGCACTGGATAGCCAAGTGGGAGGCGTTTGGGATTCAGCCTTAATAAATGAAAGCTGAATTCCAGCGAATATATTTATTACTGTTTTTGCATTGTTTTTTTTTTTTGTGAACAGTTTGAATGGATTACTAACAGGTGCTGCTGAGTTAGTAATTTTAGTTAATTACTGTTTATTGTTATATTCAAAACAAACTCAACATTTCATTCAAATGTGTGTGTGTGTGTGTGTGTATATATATATATATATATATATATATATATATATATATATATATATATATATATTCAAAACAAACTCAACGTGTGTGTATGTATGTGTACACTCCCCGGCCACTTTAATAGGAACGTGTTGTTGATTGTAAGATCGCTGTTCTTGGCTGCAGGAGCGGAACCCAGTGTGTTCTTCTGCTGTTGCTTTTCTGTTGCTGAGATGCTTTTCTGCTCACCACGGTTGTAAAGAGTGATTATATGAGTTACTATATCCTTCCTGGCAGAACATCTCCAACCAATCTGTCCATTTCCCTCTGACCCTCTCTTATCAACAAGGCGTTTCTTCTTCCAGTACTAGACGCTGTCAATCTTGACCATTATGTCTAGGCGTGAACTAGTGTTTGTTTCCAGCCACAGAACTCTCACTCACTCACTCACTGGCTTTTTTTTTCTTTTGCACCGTTCTCTATAAACTCTAGAGACCGTTGTGTGAAAACCCCAGGAGATCAGCAGCTTCTGAAATACTCAAACCAGTCCATCTGTAGGAACATGATCAGTGCTGCAATAATGTGCTCCACCCCAAAGTTGATTATTTTGATATCACAGCTCTTTGCCAGCATTGTGAAATGTCTCCGAAACTTCTTTCCTTCCATCCGTCCATCCATTATCTGTAGCCGCTTTATCCTGTTCTACAGGGTCGCAGGTGAGCTGGATCCTATCTCAGCTGACTCTGGATGAGAGGCAGGGTTCACCCTGGACAAGTCGCCAGGTCATCACAGGGCTGACACATAACCATTCACACCTACGCTCAATTTAGAGTCACCAGTTAACCTAACCTGCATGTCTTTGGACTGTGGGGGAAACCGGAGCACCCAGAGGAAACCCACGCGGACACGGGGAGAACATGCAAACTCCGCACAGAAAGGCCCTCGCCGGCCACGGGGCTCAAACCTGGACCTTCTTGCTGTGAGGCGACAGCGCTAACCACTACACCACCGTGCTGCTGTCTCCAAAACTTGTTAGTTCCTTTTCTCACTTGTTATTGCAGCTGTACCTGTCACACCAGCCTCACTTTATTTTCTCTCTCTCAGTAGTCAATAAGCTGAAAAATTCAGTTTGTCATGTTGGTGATAAACCACAAAAAAGCGTAAACTCCTCTGTCCTGGAGATGTTTGAAAACATTGTTACAGCTGATTGTTACAAAGCACTTACACTGGAGACTCCTTCCAGAAAACTTCACCATATCAGTGATTGCATATTTTTAATCTGTGGATAGGAACGACATCGCATTAGAACGAGCCCCTTTGATGTGCAGTTTTGCTACAGTCAGAGCTGCTGTTATAGAGAATTAATCAACACCTTCTGACCAATCACATTCAAGAATTCAACAGGGTGGTGGTGTAAGTAGTAATTTATAGTAATCTGTAACTTTAAAGCAAGACAGACTTTTGATTTCATAAAATCGGTGAAATTTAGTTCCGTCTGAAATGTGGTGATTGTGATCTGTTTATTTCTGTAATATCTCACAAAATATCAGGCCATTCTGTGGCTGGGAAGTTATTTAATTTGAGGGGATTAAAGCAAATAATGTGCATGAAATCGCTCGCTTGGCGCAGTCAAGCAGACAGAGGAAGTCCGTGTGCGCATGCGCAGGTTTACCTTCTTCTTCTTTTGGGTTTTACGGCAGCTGGCATCCACAGTGTTGCATTACTGCCATCTACAGGTTTCCCTTTGAGCGTGCACTGACAGTTCCATCATTCTGTCGCTAAACGAACAGCTGATCACACTGAGGTGCTCGCTGAGCGCCCATATTTATTAGTTTGGTCCTGTGTTTCCTTTCCTTCGTATAGAACATAACATCTTTTCTTCTCTCTTTCTTTCCGTTACTGTAGTCGCTCTTTCACGTTTCATTCGCACACTCACGTCCTCCATTTTTCTCTCCTGTTTCAAATTTGTATCCCACAATGCCTTGCGTGAACGGGGAAAGCCCACCACGTGATGCATGACGTAGTATCTTGAATTGGGTCATGGTGAAGCAGGAAAAAATAGCAGAGAATTTAGGGCCACGTGAAGATGATAAATTCATTAATTGTTCTGTTTTAAAAAAAAAACTAATAAAATTGGAAGTCTATGATTTGAATTCAGTAGCTTTCGGTCACTAAACGAAAATAATTGGGTGGCGGGGAAAATTCTTTTTCTGACCCACGCTTGAAAAATCTGAAAGGCAGTTGAGCTTTAAGGCTTCATATGTTGTATTTTCAGAATTTAAAATTTTTTCATTTTTCAAATTGTCAGAAGTTATTAAAATGCTTTAGTAAAAGTTATTCGCAGACACAGTGAGTATCATCATTATCAGTAGTCTGTGGGCTCAAAAATCCTGTTGATGCTTCATTTTCTGACACTGTTCTCAGTCTTGTGCAGTCTCCGTCATCTGCTGAAGGTTTTAGAGACGTGTGATTAGGTTAACATGGGGTGGCCTTGGACTGAAGTGCCCTTGAGCAAGGCACCTAACCCCCACCTGCTCCCCGGGCGCTGTTAGCATGGCTGCCCACTGCTCTGGGTGTGTGTGTGTGTGTGTGTGTGTGCTCATTGCTCGCACGTGTGTGTTTGCTAATTCAGATGGGTTAAATGCAGAGGACAAATTTCACTGTGCTTGAGTGTGCATGTGACCAATAAAGGCTGCTTCTTCATCATGTTTGTCTATTGCGACGCCATCAATCCATGCACATCTCAGCCCGCCCCTTTTTGTTGCGTCCATCGGCCGTATCAAGCACAATTATCTTCAACAACCGGTTGTCCTTAATTCTACACGTGTCCAAATAAACAGCCGAACTTTCCTCCTCTTGATAGTTCTCACATCATCTTCATCTTCCAGGTGCACACGCTGCCTGATCTTTTTGTCGTCACATAATGGAATCACTTCATATCAAGTAACCTTCTCTAACACTTCATCTCAAATGCTTTCAGTCTTTGCTCATCCTCTTTCTTCAGCTTCCAAGTTTTGGAGGCATATAGCAACATGCTGAAAACACAAACACGTAGCAGTTGTAGCATCGTCCGTAGACTCCGTTCACCAGCATTCCACAGCTTGTTCCACACCACATGCCTTCCTGATCCTCCAGCGAATTTCCTTGCTGCAGTCACCATCCCATGTGATTGGGCTACCAGGATACTGAAACTCGTTTATGTTTTCTAGATGTACACCATTCACAAGTCCAATGTCCTGGAGCCTCATGTACAAAGTATGTACGTCACTTTCTGCGCAAACATTCGTATGTACAAAGATTGACTTGGCGTGGAAAAGTGCGGTACTCTACGCAAACCTCATGGCTGGTGTACGCACATTTCTGGTGCATCTTGGTACTTGGCGACACTTAGAGGCAGAGCAACGCAACTACATTTAGGCCTACTCGGTCAAGAGTCATGACATGGCGATAAGAGGCATCCAAAAATGCATTGGAACATCAGGATGCGTGAATTGAAATGTATGTCAGTCATACGACGTTGTCGAGACACATAATGCGAGACTGTTGGGTAAATGCCAACAGATCCATCAACCATCCCTTCCATATTGTAATTATGGGAAATGAGAAACCCCAGCAATATCATTTCGATATTATTCCCATTGACTATTGGTTAATTAATTAAATTAAAGAATGCACATGCAGGACCATGCATTGCAGCTAGCTTAATAGATCTTCCTCGCGCATTTGCCGCGAGGTGTCAGACTGAAATATTATTAGTTGATGTTGCGTGGGGTAGCCTTATCACATAATTACCAAGATCAATATATGAAACGATTTCCAAGTGCGTACAAATCAGACACAACCACGGTGTGTGGCGTGTTACACAATGTGGCGCAGCGGCACGGCGTGCCAATAATGGAGCGAGACCTGCCGGAGGACCCAGACCCTGGGCCTCACAACGAGGTGCCACAGCGACATGGCATACAAACCCGGCAGCGCTTAATAGCCACAATGTGAAAAGGTAAGGGCAGACGGGACACCATTAATTTTTTAAGATATTCTTTTAATGTGTTATTCAGTTCCTTCAATTCCTCGCGGATTCCCTCGAGGTTGTCGTTAATCGCCTCTATCCCCTTTAAAATTTCCCCCTGCGACTCAAGGACCACGTGCGTCAGCACCCGGCCTGTGGACCCGGCGACAGGGGCAGGCGGTGGAGAAGGGGGGCAGGTGACAGTGACGCTGGATCTGCTCGGCTGGGGGTCCTCTTCCTGCTCGGGTGGGATGGACTGGGGGCCTCCTGTTGTTCCCTGGCACCCTGCTAGAATACATTTGTCATTAAAATCCTATTGTGGAAAATATGTGCACGTTTTATTTCTGGTTACATGTGGCTAGGAATATTGGGCCTACTAAGAGAGGAAGACATTTCCTCAAATACAGGATGTCCCTGAAAAAATGTACACATTAGAGCACTAAAGGTGTTTTTTCAAAACCCATGTAACTCAAATAGACACTCATTGTGGCGCAGGCACTGCGGACGATGCGAATCATACCGTTATCTTGGTATAGGCTACATTCACATTCAGTGGCATACAATCAGTGACCGTTGCATGTCTCATAGCATACACTTTGAACATCACTTTAATTGGAGGTGACAGAACAATTAAGTGATGTATGTGAATTCTATTACACTGTGCTAAAGGCAGGGATTAACGCGAATAAATGTTAATGTTAAATGTTAATAATAAATGTTAAATGTTAATTTGATTAACGTGAGATTTCTAACATTTAATTAACATTAACGTGTTAGTAAAAGTTGCCATGTCTTTTACCTAACGCGGGCCTTACTGCAGGTCTATTTATACTAATTAACATATTCAGTGTGGAATAATCGAGGGAGGGGGCGGGGAACGGGGCTCGTGCATGTGCGCCGAATTCCACGTTGATTGGGATGTACAACAGGAGAGTGCGTGGAAACCTTTGTACGCACTGATTGATACATCCGGATTTTTTTGGTCGTACGCAAATTTCCCGATTTTGACGTGCGCACATATTTAGTGGGAAATCCACGCAGGTCTTTGTATATGAGGCCCCTGGTGTCCCATCACCAGCGTTTTTACGTTCTTTAAGTTGACCTCAACTTGAGCACAATAATATGTCTAAAGAAATGTTTCCTGTATTTGTGAGTGCAAATATGTATCATCTTGCTGGGTTTACAACAATCTCAATAGATTTTCAAAGAAGCATAATGAAGTTTTGAAGTATAAGCAGTAGATTGGCAAAGACGAGGACAAACAGGTTCTGGTTATACTCGAGTACGCTGTCTGATTTTGGAAAGGGGAAAAAAAACAACCACAGTGAACTGTTTTGGAGCTGAAAGTGTCTGATCTTATTCCTGATCTTGTTGAAAAGAGCTGGAATTCCCCTCACTGTGTTGTTCTCTCACAGCTTCTTTAAGTTACAGGACTGTGTAAGTGTCATAGGGAACATAATTTTTTACACAATTTTTTTTTATTTCTGAGATGTTTGTTTTATTGGGTCAGTAAAAAAAAAAAAAGGAACAGAAGCAGGTGAGACACTCAAAACCTTCAAGAAAAACTGTGACGCATTCTCCAAGATGTTTGAAAAACATAATTGCAAATACTCTCATAAAACTGCAAAGTACGTGAGAATAATTGAAGCAAACGATTGTCAGGCGAAATGTTGTCTTTTAGTTTAGTGCTGTTTATAGAAGTTTGTAGCAATTCCTGATGTGGGTGGAGCACAGAAGCATGGCAGGTGAGAGTCGATGTTAGCCAAACCACTTTATTTAGCTTTTCAGCTTTCTTTCTCACTCACTCATTCACTCACACATGCGTTGTGGTCGGGGAGAGAGCTCCTGTTCTCTGCTCTCTCTCTCTCTCTCTCTCTCTCCTTTTATGCTCCCTCCCTGGAACAAACACACACGCGTTAATTGACAGCAGGTGGAATGACTTAGTCACTTGCCTTCCCCGACCCCGCCCTCCATTCACAGACTGCTGCTTGTCCACGCCCCCGCTGCCACATACCCCCACCGCCTGACTCAGGCTGGGGAGCCGTCTGAAGCTGACTCTCCTGACGGGACAGGAAGTCCGCCACCACCATCTGCACCCCCGGCCTGTGGATCACCTTGAACTTAAATGGCTGGAGGGCGAGATACCAACGGGTGATCCACGCATTGGCATCCTTCATGCGGTGGAGCCACTGGAGGGGCACATGGTCCGAACAGAGAGTGAAAGACTTAGACAAAACTTTAAGGGCGCCCCAGCAGGTAGTATTGAAGGGCGAGGACCACCCACTTGATGGCGAGACACTCCTTCTCAATTGTATTGTACCTGCTTTCATGCATTGAGAGTATCCGGCTGATGTACAGCACGGGGCGCTCATCGCCCTCCACCTCCTGGGACAAAACGGCCTCCAGCCATTTGTCCGATGCATCAGTCTGCAAAATAAAGGGGAGAGAGAACTCAGGGGAGTGTAAAAGTGGCCCCCCACACAGTGTAGCTTTTACCTCAGAGAAGGCCTGTTGGCACTGCTCCGTCCACTGGACCGGATCTGGAGCCCCCTTCTAAGTGAGATCGGTTAGTGGGCAGGTGATGTCCGAATAATTAGGTATAAACCTACGATAATAGCTGGCCAGCCCCAAGAACCATCTCACCTCCTTTTAAGTCTTGAGCCTCGGGCAGGCCGCAATCGCTGTGGTCTTGTTAATTTGGCGACGCACCTGCCCATGGCCCAAGTGGAACCCCAGATACCGTACTTCCACCCGCCCAATCGCACACTTCTTCGGGTTGGCTGTGAGACCCGCTCGCCTCAGCGACCTAAGGATGGCCCTCAGATGTTGGAGGTGCCTCGGCCAGTCATTACCATAGATAATGATGTCGTCGAGGTAGGCGGCCGCATAGGTGGCGTGGGGGTGGAGGACCTTATCCATCGCCCTATCGGAGGAGGACCCTATCCATCTAACAATTGCACACTTTTTTTTGGGGGTTAGCTGTGAGGCCTGCTCGCCTCAGCAACTTTAGAACGGCCCTCAGTTGTTCCAGGTGCCGCGGCCAATCATTACTGTAAATTATAATGTCATCTAGATAGGCGGCCACATAGGCAGCATGAGGGCGGAGGACCCTGTCCTTAAGCCGCTGGAACGTAGCGGGCACCCCAAGCAACCCAAAAGGGAATGTGACAAATTGGTGTAATCCAAACGGTGTGGAAAAGGCAGTTTTTTTTCTCGGGATAGTGGAGTCAAGGGGATCTGCCAATATCCCAGCAGCACCTAACCGATCAAGCCAACTCCTCAATGCGAGGCATTGGGTATGCGTCAAATTTAGACACCGCGTTGACCTTTCTATAGTCCACACAGAACTGGACTGACCTGTCGGTCTTGGGAACCAGGACCACTGGGCTGCTCCAGTCACTGTGGGACTCCTCGATTATGCCCATTTTGAGCATGGCCTTGAGTTTGTCCCAAACCACCTTTTTCTTGTGTTCAGGCAAGCGGTAAGGGTGACTACACACTACCACCCCTGGGGGCGTTTCGATGTGGTGTTTTTATGAGGTGGGTACTACCAAGAAGGGGCGAGAGCACGTTGGAAAATTCCTTCTGCAACTTGGCTACCTCTGTGAGTTGGGCCGGCAAGAGGTGGTCTCCACAAGGGACCGGAGTGGTCAGAGATGTTATCTTTTTTTACCTCCGGCCCCAGCTCCGCCTTCTCTGGGACTACCGATGCCAACTCCATGGGAACCCCCTCATTCCAGCGTTTTAAAAGGTTGAGGTGGTAGACTTGCAGTGCCCCGCCCCATCTGTTTGCTTCACCTCATAGTTGGTGTCCCTGACTCGCTGTGTGACCTCGAAGGGCCCTTGCCACTTGGTGACTAATTTAGAACTCGACGTGGGCAATCATATGAGCACTTTGTCTCCTGGCATGAACTTCTCTCTAAGGCACGTGCCCCTGTCATATAGCCGGCTTTGATGTTCTCGTGCCTGCTGCAAATTCTCCTGGGTTAGGTGCGTGAGGGTGTGGAGTTTTGCATGCAGGTCAAGAACGTACTGGATTTCATTTTTACTAGGTGAAGGTCCCTCCTCCCAGTTTTCCCGCAGCACATCCAGAATGCCACGCAGCTTACGTTCATATAATAATTCAAAGGGAGAAAACCCCGTGGAGGCTTGCGGGACCTCTTGTACTGCGAATAATAGGGGCCCGAGCCACTTATCCCAATTACACGCATCTTCACTTACGAATTTCCGGATTATGTTTGAGTGTTTGGTTAAATCGCTCTACTAAGCCATCTGTTTGTGGGTGATAGACACTGGTGCGGATAGACTTAATCCCCAGTAACCCATACAGCTCACGTGGTGTGCGTGACATAAATGAAGTGCCTTGGCCTGTCAGGATTTCTTTCGGAATCCCGACGTGGGAGATAAAGCGGAAGAGTGCTTCTGCAATACTGCGTGCTGAGATATTGTGGAGAGGCACTCCTTCTGGATATCGCGTTGCATAGTCCACTAGAACTAAAATAAAGCGGTATCCCCGTGCTGACCGATCTAATGGCCTGACGAGATCCATCCCAATTTGCTCAAACTGGGACTCGATTAGAGGAAGAGGGCACAACGGCGCCTTTGGAGTGGCTGCAAGATTTACCAATTGGCATTCACGGCATGCCTCACACCATCGACGGACATCCCCGCGAATCCCTGGCCAATAGAACCAGGCCATTATTCGGGCTAGTGTTTTTGTCTTGCCCCAAGTGTCCAGCCATGGGATTAAAGTGAGCCACATGGAATACGAATTCCCTTTGGCTCTTTGGGATTAACAACTGGGTTACTCATTCCTTAGTTTGAGTGTCCTGCGTCACTTGGTACAATCTATCTTTAATAATGGCAAAATAGGGGAAGGTCAGTGCCGCACTTGGCTGAAGAGTTTGACCATTGATTACTCTCACTTGGTCAAACGCATGCCGCAGAGTCTTATCTTGCGACTGCTCTAACAGGAAATCCCCAAGGGAATCCCTGAGAGAGGGAGGAGGAGCAGGCTGCTCCTCACTCTGACGCGGTGTTGACGTAGATGGCTCTGTGACAGCTTCTCCCGCCAATGCCACACCGGGATCTTCCCATGACCTACTAGGGCAGGACCCACTATGTGTTAAATATTCCATTAGTTTTTTAAATCCAGCCAATCAGTACCCAAAATCAACGAGTGGGTAAGACGGGGACTAACTGCCACCTTTATTCTATGCATTTGGCCCCAGAATAGAATATGGACGGACACTAAAGGGTAATGGTGAACATCCCCATGCGTGCACACTTTCACCGCTTGTGCTCCCCCCAATGCCTCACCTTGCACCAGGCATTGGTGAATTGAGGTCTGATTACAACTGGAATCCACCAAAGCGTGATATGTATCCCCTTGAATACTCACTGGTATGCGATATGCTCCAGCCCGATCGGGGGTGGTTTCTGGTGCATCGGGGATCCTGATTACAGCACCCACCTCCCTAGCGGAGCTCTGACTTTGGAGATGCTCCAACTCCCCGCCACGCCAGCACACCGGCCCAGGCTTTCCCTCTACACTGGTGTTATGGGTGTCCCTCACCTGAGGGGGAGACAACACAGACACAGAAGAGGGAGATGGGAGGACACCACAGGTGCAACGGGCCGGCTGGGGAGGAGCCAGTCGCCGTCTCCGTGGCAGGGGAATGGGGTGGAGAGGGGGACAAGAGACTGGGGAGGGAGAGAGAGAGAAGCGAAGCAAAGTGAGGGGAGACGTCTCATCTGCCTGCTGTCGGCGCCGCCTCCAGATGGTCCTCCACCAGCTCAGTGGCTTGTTCCAGCGATGCTGGGTGGTGACACTGGACCCATTCCGATGTTCCTTCCGGAAGTCGAGAGATAAACTGCTCCAGTGCCAGCAGATCGATGATCTGGTCAGCGTCGCAGTCTTCCGCCCTCAGCCACCGCCGGCAGGTGGCCCGGAGTTGCTGGCCGAATGCAAACGACCGGCTGACCTCCTCCGGTGCCAGCGTCCGGAAGCGCTGACGATGTTGCTCCGGGGAGTGGCCGAGCCGCTGTAGAATGGTTTTCTTTAGGTCAGCATAGACCAGTTGGCTGTCAGCAGGGAGCTGCGCCTCGCCAGTCAGGAGCGGGAGGAGGCGCGCTGTGCTTGCGGCCACCCCCACGCCTCAGCTGTTTGCTCGAAGAGCGTGAGGAACGCTTCCGGATCGTCTTGCGGTCCCATCTTCGTGAGGGTGGTGGCAGCGGTGGCCAACGGCCCTGCTGACGCGAGCAGGTGCCGGACCGGCTGGCGATCTTCCTGCTGGGCCAGCATCAAGGCTTCGAAGCGTTGCTGCTGCTCCTTCTGGAGGGTGATCAGCACTTGACGCTGGTTCTGCTGGGCAGTAGCGAGGGCAAGGAGGAGTTCTTCGAATGGGGAGGACTCCATGGGGTGGTTCCCTTCTGTGCTCCCGGGTTTCGGCACCACTGTAGCAATTCCTGATGTGGGTGGAGCACAGAAGCATGGCAGGCGAGAGTTGATGTTAGCTAAACCACTTTTTATTTAGCTTTTCAGCTTGCTTGCTTTCTTTCTCTCTCACTCACTCACACATGTGTTGTGGTCGGGGAGAGAGAGCTCCTTTTCTCTGCTCTCTCCTTTTATGCTCCATCCCTGTAAAACACGTATGCATGCATGCATGCATGCATGCATGCATGCATATATTAACAGGCCCGTTTCAAGCTATTTGGGAGCCCGAGGCAAAGGGGGATCTGGGGCCCATAATTATCCCCCCCTCGACGAAAGGCCTTATGGCCGCCTACCCACTGAAGACTTAATAAATAAACATCACACACATTGTAATCATTCTTACGATTTTTACTTAATAAATGAACTCTTTTTACATTATTATAAATAATTATCAAACCCAATTAAACACAAGAATAGACAAAATATATACACACACACACACACACACACACACACACACGTGTGTATCCCCGTCGGGGCAAAACATCATCCAGTAAGGGTCCTTAGGCAAGACCCCTCATGATATATCAGCCTACCTCAGGAATGAGTGAAGACATAACTGATAGTCATACCGGCTCAGACGTCGCCTGGGTCAACAAGGTCTGCATCAGTTGCTAGGGAACCAGGGCAAACTGATGAGAAATGGGCTACTGGAACAAGACATCGATGGATGAGGATAGAAAATACGGAATTGCTGGAATGCTACTATACAAGCAATCCCAGAGAGAGGGGATACATGCAGTGAATGTGGGACCATTGGATACTTCGAAACCCACAATCAAGGCTAACAAAGAAACCGCTATTAGCCCAGTGTTCCAACATCCGTAATCGAAATCTACTATCACAACTAGAGATTAATGAAATACAACAACGATGCTACGGCAAGGGGGAGCCAGGAAGACAGGTCAGCGGGGAGATGTCGTCATCCCCACAACCAGAGATTGGGTACCAAGCCCCAACAGCTAACAGCCTCAACACAAAAGCTGCTGACCTGAGAAGGAAGATCGTGACCCAACTGGAAACCTGGAGCCCCCGACGAATACCGAAGCTGAGTTGCCAAGTACCTTCAGAAGATCTACTAGTAGATGTGAATGCTGCTCTGAAGACAATCTCCACAAGAACCATCACTGAGACCAACAAGCTGATACACAGTACAGCAACAGTAATCATGGAGATGCTTGGACACAAGGTGGGCTCGGGACATAACAAACAGTATCCACCATGGAAGAGACGATTAGAGGCCAAGATAAAGGCAGCACGGAGAGAAGTTAGCCAGCTAGCTGAACTACAGAAAGGGAACATGGTGAATAAAGGGGCACCCAGGAAGTACAACTCACTCTCCATACCAGAGGCACTCGAAACTGCCAAACAGCGACTAACAGCTCTGGCCACCCGGTTGAAGAGATACACTAAGGAGGGAGAGGCCAGGAGAATAAACAAGCTGTTCTCCACTGAACCAGCCAAGGTGTACTCTCAGTGGCAGGGGAACAACAACCGGTCAGACCCACCAAGAGCTGAGGTGGAAAAATACTGGAAAGACATATGGGAAAGAAAGGCATCACACAACACCGATGCCCAATGGTTAGTGGACCTAAGAGCTGACCACAGCAACCTCCCAGAACAAGAACCAGTAACCATCTCAATGGCAGACGTCCAAGAAAGAGTGTCAAAGATGAAGAGCTGGACAGCACCAGGCCCCGATATGATCCATACGTACTGGCTGAAGAAGCTAACTGCACTCCATGAACGCCTAGCAGCGCAGATGAACCAGCTGCTGAGGGATGGGACCCACTCAGAATGGCTAACCCAAGGCAGGACAGTCCTAATCATGAAGGACCCCCAGAAGGGACCCATCCCATCCAACTACCGGCCAATTACCTGTCTCTGCACAACATGGAAGGCCCTGTCAGGCATCATTGCGGCAAAAATGAGTAAGCATGTGGCTCAATACATGAGCGAGGCACAGAAAGGAATTGGCAGTAACACTAGAGGAGCCAAGCACCAGCTACTGGTCGATAGAACAGTTGCCCAAGACTGTAAGAAGAGACAGACCAACCTGTGCACTGCCTGGATTGACTACAAGAAAGCCTACAACTCAATGCCACACACATGGATACTGGAATGTCTGGAACTGTATAAGATCAACAGGAACCTAAGGACCTTCATCCAGAACTCAATGGAAATGTGGAAGACAACCCTAGAGGCCAACTCAAAACCCATTGCCCAAGTCAACATCAAGTGCGGCATATACCAAGAAGATGCGCTATCACCACTGCTGTTCTGCATAGGCCTGAACCCCCTCAGTCAGATCATCACGAAGAGCGGCTACGGGTACCGATTCCGTAGTGGGGCAACAGTCAGCCACCTGCTCTACATGTTTGACATCAAGCTGTATGCCAGGAACGAGCGAGAAATAGACTCGCTGATCCACACCACCCGGATCTACAGCGATGACATAGGGATGTCATTCGGATTGGACAAGTGTGGCCGGATGGTCTCAAAGAGAGGCAAGATGATCCGGACTGAGGGGATTGACCTACCAGAGGGCAACATAGGTGATATCCAAGACAGCTACAAGTACCTTGGCATCCTACAGGCTAATGGAAACCATGAAGAGGCCACAAGACAAGGAAGTCAACCACAGCCAAATACCTCTAGAGAGTAAGGCAGGTCCTGAAAAGTCAGCTAAATGGTAAGAACAAGGTCCGAGCCATCAACATGTACGCACTACCAGTCATCAGATACCCCGCTGGCATCATAAACTGGCCAAAGGAGGAGATAGAAGCCACAGATATCAAGACTAGAAAGCTCCTCACCATGCATGGAGGGTTCCACCCCAAGTCCAGCACCCTGAGACTATACACTAAGCGGAAAGAGGGAGGCCGAGGGCTAGTGAGCATCAAGACCACGGTCCAGGATGAAACATCGAAAATCCGAGAATACATCAGAAAGATGGCCCCAAAGGATGAATTGCTAAGTGAATGCCTCAGGCAGCAGAACCCTGATGAGAGTGCAGAGGAGGAGGAGGAACAGACAACCTGGAGGGACAAACCCCTACATGGCATGTACCACTGTCAGATAGAGGAAGTGGCTGATATCAAGAAATCCTACCAGTAGCTGGATAATGCAGGACTGACAGACAGCACAGAGGCACTAATCATGGCAGCACAAGAACAGGCCATAAGCACAAGAGCCATAGAGGCTAGGATCTACCAGAGTAGATCAGACCCAAGATGCAGACTGTGCAAAGAAGCCCCTGAAACAGTCCAGCACATAGTAGCAGGGTGTAAGATGCTAGCTGGATCAGCGTACATGGAGAGGCACAACCAAGTGGCTGGGATAGTATACAGGAACATCTGCAACCAGTATGGAATAGAAGTACCCAAGTCCCAATGGGCCATACCACAGAAGGTGGCTGAGAACAACAGGGCCAAGGTTCTGTGGGACTTCAGCTTCCAGACTGACAAACAGATCCTGGCTAACCAACCGGACATAGTGGTGGTGGACAAAGAGCAAAAGAGGGTGGTGGTGATAGATATGGCGATCCCAGCTGACGCCAACATCAGGAAGAAGGAACATGAGAAACTTGAGAAGTATCAAGGGTTGAAAGAGCAGCTGGAATGGATGTGGAAGGTCAAGGGTTGCGTGGTCCCTGTGGTAGTGGGGGCACTTGGGGCAGTAACCCCCAAACTGGGAGAGTGGCTCCAGCAAATCCCAGGAACAACATCTGAAGCCTCAGTCCAGAAGAGCGCAGTACTAGGAACATCGAAGATACTGCGCAGAACCCTCAAACTCCCAGGCCTCTGGTAGAGGACCCGAGCTTGAGGATGACATGGATACCACCCCCCCACCGGGGGTGAGAAGGAGATTTTTATATAAAATAAATCAAATATGAAAATAAGACAAAGTACCGTATTTTCCGGACTATACGTTGCACTGGACTACAAGTCGCACTTTTTTGAAGGGTTATTCTATCCATAGAATCTGTGATTCTATCTGATAAGCGGCGCGTGGTTACTGCGCGACTGCATTGTTTATTTAATAAACGAACAGCTGAGCAGTGATAACGCGCCCTTTGCCCTGTCAGTAGCCTAGTCTGATTTATTTTAAATATCTACTACTATCTTTAATACTATCACTATCGTTATTACTAATAGCCTATATTATTATTATAACTAATATTAGTAGCCTATTACTGATGCATTAATCAGTTTGCTTTTAGAATATTTTTACCGGTAGGGCTTATTATCGCCCCATGGCTCTTTCATCTTTGTTATTAAAGCTGTAGTCATCATCGAGGAGTGTCATTCTTCATTTTTGTCGAATTTTATTTCATCAAATTAGAGGTCAAGTAGGCTATAGGTATATCATCTCCAAAGACAGGTACGGTAGTAAAAACAACGTGTCTAGTGAAAAAACAACAACCGCTCAAAGAAAAAAACAGGCAGAAAGTGCGCCTGCCAGTTAACATCATATCAGATAAAAACATTAAACGTTATTCAGACCATTAACACTATAACATCAGAGACGAAGAATAAAGTTCATCTTGGAAGGAGAGTTATTTTTAAAAATGCAAAACAAAATCATTTATAACAGCCCAGAGAAAAACTGGCTGAATATGTACCGTAACATCAAGTTATTCAATAGCCTATAGGCCGAAAATCAGGGCTTAATTTGAGCCGGAACATGACGGAACAAGATCCGGAACCTCCGTTGTCGGATCCGGCAGCTATTTTCATTTCATTCGGTGTTCCGGCAGCTATTTAAATGGATCAGATCACCTCCGTGACCATCACAAAGGGAAAAAAAAATCAAACAATAAATTAAATAAGTAAATAAAATTTTGTTTAGTGTTCGGTTTTGATTTTGATATCTGTTGTTGATTTCTCTCCTATGACATCCGCAAAATCTATGCGAAAGGGGAAGACGGACGGACATGGGGTGTATACTTCCACTCAATAGAACACTGGGTTTTTGTAGCCGTTAGCTTGCGCTGTGGAAAAAATGGCAAAAAAACAAGAAAGCTTACTAAAATTTTTCAAATGAATTCTCCAACTTGTTTTGTAAACCCTTTATTTTTTAACTATTAGTTGAATTGATTGCACTTATGTTTGCTGGCACTGCTTTTAATGAGCAGGAGAAAAACAGGGAGGGCTCGGAAAATGACCGCAGGTCGGAATCGAACCCGGGTCCCCGGATTTATGGTATGGCGCCTTATCCACCTGAGCCACAAAGCCCCGCTGGCACTGCTTTTAAATCCCCTACTTAAATCCTTAAAATGAGACATGTAACTCATGTCTTGTGTGATCTGATCTCCAGTGGTGAAATAAACCGGTTGTGATATGAGTACAGTCTGTTATTTTAGAAGATAAATTTAAAGTGCTGATGACACGAACATGACTCTGTGCAATTTCTTAAATAAACTGATACAACATGGCAAACATGTTAGTGTAACCCACTACTGGGTATGTACACGTCGATGATAGGCCAGTTTCTTAATATACAAGATTTGAGACTCTAGGCTCTGGAGAGAGAGAAAAACACAGTGCAAGTAAAAGACACCACACAGGGATATACGTTTTTCCTTTCTTTTAGTAGTAGAATTGAAAAGTATTTACAATAACCCAAAATAAAATTTGACCCTTTAGGAATAAAATAAAAAAAATAATAATTGTCCTTTGAAAAAGCTGGATAGTAGTCCTTTAACTAAATGTAGAAGACAGTTCAATGGAGTTCCTTTAAGTTGTGTCCTTTAAGTTGTTCTTCAAAAAAGAAAAAGAGTTCTTTCCAGGTAGGTTCAGTTCAAGGCGTTAATCCTTAGTTCAGTTTGTTAAGCGTAACAGTCAATAAGTCAAGTCAGTCATAGTCAGATGATATGACACGCGCCGGCCACAATCCTACCAGATTTTGCCATAGGGAATGACAACAGGAATCACTCGAACGGGTGGCTCGCCATCAAATGAAGACATCAGATCTTCCGCGGAATTCGGATCCAACCCAAAAACTTGACCTGTGTAACCATACCCTTCATTAAGCTATGATATACACATCAGGCCAAATGTCAAATATACCTTCAAATATAATCAGTTTAAACTTCAAGTAGTTGTACAACATTTAACTCAATCATCTCAAAGTAAAAGCTCTGCAAACTGCATACACTTCTTTCATACTGAAAAGCATTGCATACTATTCAGTTAAATTACCATTATCAAGTAAACAGGATGAATACTATGAAATAAACAACACTGTACTGAAACCGCGGCAATTACACAAACATTACCGAGTACAGTGGCTTCTCATGAGGACACGTTCAGTCCTTTCACCTTTCACGTGCTTGGTGCGTGATCACAGCAAGTGAAAAACATTCAGCTCACTCCGAGCCATAAACTTACTCTTATCAACCAAAATGTACCCTCTCAGATTCCTCACAACAAATATTAACAAAACAAAATACAATTCTCAAGTTTTTACCGAAGTATTAAGCAAATTAACAGCTGTTTCAACAGTAAGGCTGCTGGGCCATAGAAGGTTCACGCTGCATGCTGCACGCTACACGCGTGTAAAGAAAAGTGGACAAACGTAGCATGACTTGCTCTGGGCCATAGAACGGCGTTCACGTTGCACGCTGCACACTTCACGCATGAAGCGTGAAATGAACATGCACACTTTTTTTCTAGGCGTGAAGACGGAAATTCCAGTCAATGCATGCGGTCACCGCCGCGCCAGCCAATCAGAACGGGTCTAGGGAGATAACTCTATGCTTTCAGGGGAAAACTTCAGAAAAAATATAATTGAATGGTATAATTGAAAAATAGTTCTTCATCGGGATTGTCAAGCAGATTATAGAATGTTCGGTGAAATTCACCACGGGTTTCTCTCAGAAGGAAGTGTTCTCGGCTCCAAATTCTGTTCCTTTTTCTCTTCCTCTGTCTCAGTAAAAGCAGAATGAGGCAATCGTCGTCATCCGAAGAGTCCATATTGTTGGTTACTCGGTCAAAGTAGAACAGACGCAACACGTGAACATCCAAGCATGAAGTTTAATGGCCCAGGGTCCGGTTCTTCACGTGAACGTGTAGCGTGCAGCATGCAGCGTGCAGTGTGAACCTTCTATGGCCCAGCAGCCTAAGGGAAAAATAGACAAATTTCCTTACCGAGACAATTCAACAAAAGAAAAACTCGACGAAACGAAACTTCTGGTCATCAAAACATACATCAGGTCACGGAGCGGGTCGCTCGGTAAACAGAAAGGAACTTACACGTCCTAAACACTTAGAAATATTTTCTTTCCAAAGTTTCTAGCTCGCAGGTGGAGCAGAGAAAAACGGAGTCTCCAACTCTTTGGCTTCCCTCAGCTCGACTGACTGGAAATGACTACGCAGTAAGCAGACTGCTTGCAATCAGCGTGTCAAAATAAAAGTACCCAATCATAATCGTCACAGTAAAAGTACTTGGCATAACAGTACATGTAAACCATGTTTTTACAATAACAACCCATCATTCATGAATTGTATTATCAGAATTATCACTATTTATTATCCCATTTTACTATTTGTGCTATTTATGCTTTTTAATCAACTATTTATCAACTATTTATTGTACCTTTACATTATGCATTTGTCACCTGGGTTACATTAGATTTCTGTTATAATTACGTGAAAAGAAGCTGTTGTTCCGCGAATATCCAACTTTTAATTGCACAGCGCAAGAAAACTGGGTCCGTGGCTCGCGGCCATGTTGTGACGTCAGCGGAAGAACACGCTGCGGTTCACTGGCTGTTCTACTCAATGGAAATGGCGCATGAAAACGCCGGTGAACTTTCTAGTGCTAGCTCTTCAACAACCAAATACTGGTACTTTAAGCAGTGATCATGATGGCATGATTTTATCTGATTTTAAATAAATGAGATTGATAATAATGTGAATGTTCACAACTAGTACATACAAACTCTGCAGCTTCTGATTCAGCAGCTGCGTCATACTCCACAAAAACATCAGCAAGAACCTACAATATAAATGGAAATGCAATTCACTAAGCTCAAATGACTTTTGGAAAGTATAATTTCTAAATTTTTTCTACATATTCTTGAAGTCGGTCATCGGGGTACTTGCTACCGTTCCCTAACAACGCATGGCAAAGGGTAAAGTGTAGTGTTGCTACGAGTACTTGCTAAAGCCTCCGGTGGAAGATCCTCGATGTGCTGATAAGACATACAGTTCTATAGAACACACAAGTGTCACGATAATCACAAAACAGATGCAAATTGTTAAAATACCTCATTTTTAAGCAATCATGTATTGATCTCTTCCGAATAGAATCTATGATAGCCTACCCTCTTTACCCTTTGCCTCTCGTTGCTAGGCGGCAGTTACATGAAAGCCGCAAGCTTTCACAAACAAATACATGACTGATATCACGCCGACTTTATGATTACATTTATGATTATCATGTAGAATCTATAGCTCTACATATAGCTCTAACCCTAAACTGAACACCCAAGAGATTCTTTTAAGCTGGGAAGGGTGTCCAAACAATCCAAATCGAAGTGTTCAGAGCACAGGACGGATGTTGGTGAGGGCTCCCACTTGTCACGAGTGCGCCTGACTTGCTTCACCCACTTCGCATGCAGCTCGGGATCTCTGGGAAACTTGAATAAACTTACCCCATCCTTGTGGGTTTTGGAGCAAAAGCCGGCAACACAACGCAAAGGCATAATAACTAAAATATATATATATATATATATATATATATATATATATATATATATATATATATATATATAAAATGTGTGTGTGTATATATATATATATATATATATATATATATATATATATAAAATAATAATGACAAACTGAACACCTGTCGCATCAACAACAAACTGGTAAGTTAGGAGGAAGGTTCTTTCGCTGACGTCATATAGCTCCTCCTCCTCTTTCGTCTCCTGGGTGCTGCAGCCCTGTCAAATTTGTCCAAATAGCTGCGTTTTTTATCATAACTTGTAAAATGGGCGCCTTCGTGAACTAATATATGGATCATCGGGAATTACTTTTTATGTTATAAAACATCACCAAAGATGTCAAAAACGTGTCATCAGCACTTTAATATATAACTTAATATATAGCCTAATAAAAAATATTTTATAACATATCATGACATATTACTGTCTGTAACTGTTCGTCACTAAAGCGTTTTCTAAGATCATAATGTCTGATATTATTATTATTATTATTATTATTTTTTTTTTTTTACACACACAATAGGCGTGTGCGTAAAGTTATAGTAAACCACCCCCCGCCTTTTTTTTTTTTTTTTTTTTTGAGTCACCGGACCCACCCACCTCCTGCGTTCTGGGACCTCCCACTTCACAAATTAAGCACTGCCTAAAATCATTACATAACTTATTTAAATAACTATAGGCCTATCATTAATAATAAAACACAGGTCAATAAGTTTATCAAGCTGACAATTTCACTCCAAATCAGCAAATCCATTGAATTCCTCATCCTCGGTGTCGCTTCTGAACAACTCTGCCAACTCCAGCCGCAGACGAAGCGCTGTTTCCTCTTCTTCTGCGTGGCTGTCGTCAGACTCCGCATCAGCTCCAGTTATTCCGCGGTGAAAAAAAAAAAACATATATACGTCACACCGGAGTATAAGTCGCATGGCCAGCCGAACCATGAAAAAAAGTGCGACTTATAGTCCGAAAAATACGGTAATATAAAATGTGCAAATAACACAACACTAAATATTTACAGTATGTACACAAGTAGAAATAACTTCAAATGGTGATTAAATGATTACAAACATGAATAAGAATCTTAATAAGAACCAGCACACACACAAAAGTGCAAAAGGTATAGAAAAACACACACAAATTTAAGAATACACAACTAGAATCATGGGCAAAATGTCTAAAACTGCTGCTTGCGGGCTTTGGCTTCAGCAAAGGCAGCCACAATACCCTCCATGTCCAAAGACCTGCGGACATCACATTCAATTGACATCAGTGCCAGTCCGGAGAGCCTCTCTTGGCCCATGGCGGACCTCATATAGTTCTTAATAAGTTACATTCTCACTTACCAGTGTCTTGTTTTTTTCTGTCTTCCTCTTCCCTTTTCTTCTTTCTCTTCTGGCTCCCTGAGGGGTAATTTCACTTCATATTTGATTTTTTTTTTTGCCGCGGAGCTCTGCAACCACTTGACTGGACGGAGATGGGCATTGAGGGGTTGACAACAGACTGTCATTGCACTTTTTGGCCAAAGCATGTAGGGAGGCGCTGTTGTGCATTAGCGGGCCCCCCTTGGAACTAGGGTATTTCAACAAGTGTCATTAGGCGCTGCGCTGCCGCGCTCAAAAAGTTGTCATTGCTATTGAACACATAACCAGTCGTTCGGCAGCGGGGGCCCTTCCAGGGCTGGGGCCCTAGGCAATTGCCAAGTCTGCCTACCTTGTTGCAACGGGTCTGTATATTAATTGACAGCAGGTGGAATGACTTAGCCACTTACCTTCCCCGACCCCGCCCTCCATTCACAGACTGCAGACATGCCAACCATTACAGTTTGCCCGTAATCATTACAGTTTCGGTGGTCCAATTACGCTATTACGACTTTGAAGTCGATTATTACGGTTTTTGCTCATAATTGATATTTTCAAATTTGCCGCCAGAATTCCCACACTTGCGATTTCCCAGTCTCCCGGCAGAGGGCGCTATTACTAGAATGTCAGCCAATGCTTTAGAAACATGGTCTCCATGGGCGGCTCTACCGGGGTGGCATAGGGTGGCAAATGCCGCCCTAAAAGAAAGCCTTGCCACCCCTGCTGCCACCCCAGTTGGCAGCGACGAATTCAAAGAAAAATTACAGCTAATTTGACATTTACGTGCGCGAATTTCCAATGTCCGACTGCGGCGAATGCAGCACGAGATAACGCCAGAGATTGGTTGTTTTGGAAAATTGAGAGGCGCGAATCGAGGGAGCCAGGAGTCACGAGGAAAGGAGACACGGGAGGAAAGAGGTAAAAGCTGATTAACTATCTATCAAGAAATGAAATTATAATGAATGAACAGTGCTAGCATAGTTGCGATGCTGATTTTGAGAGGATAAAAATCAGGTTGGAGAATGTTATTTAGCTAACTAAACATGTAAGGCAAAAAAAAAAAAATAGTGTGTTTCCGGTAACCCAACCGATCGAGAATTTCCGCGTCGAAATTGCCGACCGTAAAGTTTTTATTACAAATTTCCCTTGATATTTTAGTGTAAGCGGCGTTAGTTTGTCATAATTTTTTGTTTCAACGCATTCAAGTTGTGAAAGAAACGATAAAAAGTAAAATGTTTCGCCACTTCTATCAGCCCTCCTGCATAAACATGGAAGCGCACTTGTATACTGAAGGAGGAAGGAAAACTGAGCCGAGCCGCCATTTTGAATCCTCATTCAAGGCTGTAATGCAAATTGCTTCCACTTCAGTATTCAAGTGCACTTCCATGGCAGGAAAAACACTACATTTTGCTGCCTATGTAGTCCCCTATTTATACCAATAGGAGTCATTCAGGATTCAGCCATGTTTTTGCTCAGTGTTTTTGCTCGACCCAAGTTCTACAGTAGGCTAGGCTAGGCCGTCTGCTTTTAATGGAAGTAGCCTAGGACGTTATTTTCACGTTATTTCTTGATAAGGTGTTTTCACGTTATTACATGAAAATATCATGAAATAACGTGATAATTTCGTATCATGAAATTACGTGATATGTTATTACATGATAAATATATTGTAAAAACGTGATAACTTTGTTAACAATATCTTTTCATGTAATTACTTGATTCTAAGCCAATTTTTTTTTGTGTGGCAGCAATACGCTTCCGTAGATCATAACTCAAACTCTTGCGATATATATATTTTTTTATTCATTTAAAGATTTAAAACACTTATTTTATTATGATGTGTGGTATAAAGGATTCTGTGCCAAAATACTATTTTGTAAGATGTTTACTTGTGTTAATTTTTTTGAACAAAATAAAAAAAAAAATTAAGAAAAAAAACTTTTTCCTACCTACTGACCTTATTTTAGTATTTCATGTTACCTGAAACACACTTTTTTTTTTTTTTTTTTTGGGCCTAATGTTAGCTAGGTCTGACATTAGTTTTGTGTAAAGTCGGCCACAAAAGTTAATATTGATTCAACGTCTGTCAAGGAAAACATTGCTATTGTCTGAAGCTTATGATTCAAATATTGAGGATCTTAAACATGAGTTACATCAGACGAGGAGAGGACTAGACAGAAAAAAGGAGGAACAGGAGAGTCCTACCACTCTCATGGAGTTCACTGTTTTTGGACCCATACCAAGATGATGTTGTTTTTTTTTTGAGTTGTTCAGGTTGTGTAAAATAGCGGTTGTCTTGCCTGTGAGCATCCTGTGAACGAAGTTTTTCATCTCTCAGGCTCATAAAGACTTATTTGCGGTCGACTATGACAGAAAAGAGACTATCAAGTTTGGCTGTACTCAGCATTGAATCAAAGCGCACAAAAGCATTAGATCTTGATAAATTTGTGAAGCGTTTTGCTGAGCAACATGGAAATCGCCGCATTCAGCTGTTGTAGGCATGACAAGTTCATGTTATGCTCACTGGTGAGCCTTTACAAAGCGTGAGGGAAAAAAACTATAAAATGTGACACTGGTGTAAATGGTTTAAATCCTGCTGAACTTGAAGCAGTGTTGTTATTGTTGTTGTTTTTTAGTGTCTGTTCTTTTGCATATACAGTATAAAACTGTCCAGAAACGGTATAGACCTCATCTGAGAATGTGTGTTCTTCGTGAACAATAAAAGCATGAGATTAAGTTTGTCTGTATGAGTTTGTAAATGCAGCCCGTGCCCTTTTGTAGTGTGTACATACTATTTGTCATCAAACTGTGATAACTGTGATTAAATTCAGTGTATATATACGTCTGTAATACATTGCCACCCCTCAAAAATTCCTGCCCCCCTCTTGCCACCCCATAAATATTTTTCTAGATCCGCCCCTGACGGTCTCTGATTTGGTTAACCTCAGCAATTTTATCAAATTTCGACCAATAAGAGCCCCGCGCACATTTTGTACTTTAGAAGAAGCAAAAAATGGCTGACAGTTCAGCCGATCCGTCTGACCTGCCGCCGAAAAAAGCAAGAAAAACGATCGGCAAAACTAAGACCGTGTACCAAAAATTTAAAGAGGAATACAGTACCTTGTATCCAGTTATCACAAAATCAGGAAAATCCGCGAGTCATGCGTTGTGCACCGTATGTAATGTCCATTTCTCTGTAGCACATTCCGGTGTTTACGATGTCAGAAAACACGCGAGTTCTGTCTTGCATCAAACTTTGGCTAAATCTGGAAGTGCTAACCGGACGATCACCTCGACATTCGTTGATCGATCTTAAAGTTTTATTCACAAATTTTCTCGTGGAACACAACCTGCCAATCGCCACAGCTGATCACAGTGGGCCTCTCTTTAAAGCCATGTTTCCCGACTCCAAAATCGCTTCGAAGGTAAGTCTGTAGATCTCTAGTCTATTATGTGATCAAGTTATGGAATAGTAAATCAGTTGTTAGTGACTCGTATTTTCGTTGCTTTAGCAAAATTCTTAGTATTTGCCTACAACTTACAAGATGTATGAATATTAAAGAAACGTTGATAAAATCACGTTTTTAATTTTTTTTCTTTTGTGTAAATTGTTGAAAATTAATCAAAACTCTCTCCACACACACATACATACATATAAAAAATCTCCTTCTCACCCCCGGCGGGGGGGGTGGTATCCATGTCATCCTCAAGCTCGGGTCCTCTACCAGAGGCCTGGGAGTTTGAGGGTTCTGCGCAGTATCTTCGATGTTCCTAGGACTGCGCTCTTCTGGACTGAGGCTTCAGATGTTGTTCCTGGGATTTGCTGGAGCCACTCTCCCAGTTTGGGGGTTACTGCCCCAAGTGCCCCCACTACCACGGGGACCACGCAACCCTTGACCTTCCACATCCGTTCCAGCTGCTCTTTCAACCCTTGATACTTCTCAAGTTTCTCATGTTCCTTCTTCCTGATGTTGGCGTCAGCTGGGATCGCCACATCTATCACCACCACCCTCTTCTGCTCTTTGTCCACCACCACTATGTCCGGTTGGTTAGCCAGGATCTGTTTGTCAGTCTGGAAGCTGAAGTCCCACAGAATCTTGGCCCTGTTGTTCTCAGCCACCTTCTGTGGTATGGCCCATTGGGACTTGGGTATTTCTATTCCATACTGGTTGCAGATGTTCCTGTATACTATCCCAGCCACTTGGTTGTGCCTCTCCATGTACGCTGATCCAGCTAGCATCTTACACCCTGCTACTATGTGCTGGACTGTTTCAGGGGCTTCTTTGCACAGTCTGCATCTTGGGTCTGATCTACTCTGGTAGATCCTGGCCTCTATGGCTCTTGTGCTTATGGCCTGTTCTTGTGCTGCCATGATTAGTGCCTCTGTGCTGTCTGTCAGTCCTGCATTATCCAGCTACTGGTAGGATTTCTTGATATCAGCCACTTCCTCTATCTGACGGTGGTACATGCCATGTAGGGGTTTGTCTCTCCAGGTTGTCTGTTCCTCCTCCTCCTCTGCACTCTCATCAGGGTTCTGCTGCCTGAGACATTCACTTAGCAGTTCATCCTTTGGGGCCATCTTTCTGATGTATTCTCGGATTTTCGATGTTTCATCCTGGACCGTGGTCTTGATGCTCACTAGCCCTCGGCCTCCCTCTTTCCGCTTAGTGTATAGTC
The DNA here is from genome assembly GCF_027579695.1 of Neoarius graeffei. Classification (NCBI taxonomy): domain Eukaryota; kingdom Metazoa; phylum Chordata; class Actinopteri; order Siluriformes; family Ariidae; genus Neoarius; species Neoarius graeffei. Next base: position 68,614,687 of record NC_083585.1, read on the forward strand.
TCAGGGTGCTGGACTTGGGGTGGAACCCTCCATGCATGGTGAGGAGCTTTCTAGTCTTGATATCTGTGGCTTCTATCTCCTCCTTTGGCCAGTTTATGATACCAGCGGGGTATCTGATGACTGGTAGTGCGTACATGTTGATGGCTCGGATCTTGTTTTTACCATTCAGCTGACTTTTCAGGACCTGCCTTACTCTCTGGAGGTATTTGGCTGTGGTTGACTTCCTTGTGGCCTCTTCATGGTTTCCATTAGCCTGTGGGATGCCAAGGTACTTGTAGCTGTCTTGGATATCACCTATGTTGCCCTCTGGTAGGTCAATCCCTTCAGTCCGGATCATCTTGCCTCTCTTTGAGACCATCCGGCCACACTTGTCCAATCTGAATGACATCCCTATGTCATCGCTGTAGATCCGGGTGGTGTGGATCAGCGAGTCTATTTCTCGCTCATTCCTGGCATACAGCTTGATGTCATCCATGTAGAGCAGGTGGCTGATTGTTGCCCCACTACGGAATCGGTACCCGTAGCCGCTCTTCGTGATGATCTGACTGAGGGGGTTCAGGCCTATGCAGAACAGCAGTGGCGATAGCGCATCTCCTTGGTATATGCCGCACTTGATGTTGACTTGGGCAATGGGTTTTGAGTTGGCCTCTAGGGTTGTCTTCCACATTTCCATTGAGTTCTGTATGAAGGTCCTTAGGTTCCTGTTGATCTTATACAGTTCCAGACATTCCAGTATCCATGTGTGTGGCATTGAGTCGTAGGCTTTCTTGTAGTCAATCCAGGCAGTGCACAGGTTGGTCTGTCTCTTCTTACAGTCTCGGGCGACTGTTCTATCGGCTGGTGCTTGGCTCCTCTGGTGTTACTGCCAATTCCTTTCTGTGCCTCGCTCATGTATTGAGCCACATGCTTACTCATTTTTGCCACAATGATGCCTGACAGGGCCTTCCATGTTGTGCAGAGACAGGTAATTGGCCGGTAGTTGGATGGGATGGGTCCCTTCTGGGGGTCCTTCATGATTAGGACTGTCCTGCCTTGGGTTAGCCATTCTGGGTGGGTTCCATCCCTCAGCAGCTGGTTCATCTGTGCTGCTAGGTGTTCATGGAGTGCAGTTAGCTTCTTGTTCTGGGAGGTTGCTGTGGTCAGCTCTTAGGTCCACTAACCATTGGGCATCGGTGTTGTGTGATGCCTTTCTTTTCCATATGTCTTTCCAGTATTTTTCCACCTCAGCTCTTGGTGGGTCTGACAGGTTGTTGTTCCCCTGCCATTGAGAGTACACCTTGGCTGGTTCAGTGGAGAACAGCTTGTTTATTCTCCTGGCCTCTCCTTCCTTGGTGTATCTCCTCAACCGGGTGGCCAGAGCTGTTAGTCGCTGTTTGGCAGTTTCGAGTGCCTCTGGTATGGAGAGTGAGTTGTACTTCCTGGGCGCCCCTTTATTCACCATGTTCCCTTTCTGTAGTTCAGCTAGCTGGCTAACTTCTCTCCTTGCTGCCTTTATCTTGGCCTCTAATCGTCTCTTCCATGGTGGATACTGTTTGTTATGTCCCGAGCCCACCTTGTGTCCAAGCATCTCCATGATTACTGTTGCTGTACTGTGTATCAGCTTGTTGGTCTCAGTGATGGTTCTTGTGGAGATTGTCTTCAGAGCAGCATTCACATCTACTAGTAGATCTTCTGAAGGTACTTGGCAACTCAGCTTCGGTATTTGTCGGGGGCTCCAGGTTTCCAGTTGGGTCACGATCTTCCTTCTCAGGTCAGCAGCTCTTGTGTTGAGGCTGTTAGTTGTTGGGGCTTGGTACCCAATCTCTGGTTGTGGGGATGATGACATCTCCCCGCTGACCTGTCTTCCTGGCTCCCCCTTGCCGTAGCATTGTTGTTATATTTCATTAATCTCTAGTTGTGATAGCAGATTTCGATTATGGATGTTGGAACACTGGGCTAATAGCTGTTTCTTTGTTAGCCTTGATTGTGGGTTTCGAAGTATCCAATGGTCCCACATTCTCTGCATGTATCCCCTCTCTCTGGGATTGCTTGTATAGTAGCATTCCAGCAAATCCGTATTTTCTGTCCTCGTCCATCGATGTCTTGTTCCAGTAGCCCATTTCTCATCAGTTTGCCCTGGTTCCCTAGCAACTGACGCAGACCTTGTTGACCCGGGCGACGTCTGAGCCGGTATGACTCTATCAGTTATGTCTTCACTCATTCCTGAGGTAGGCTGATGTATCATGAGGGGTTTTGCCTAAGGACCCTTACTGGATGATGTTTTGCCCCGACCGGGATTCGAAACCCGATCTCCTGCGTCGTAGTCAGTGAGCATTACCACTGTACTATCCAGCTGATATCTCTCTCTCTCTCTCTCTCTCTCTCTCTATATATATATATATATATATAAAAAAAGGCGCACCCCCTCCTTTGGAACCCCCCCCATGCATGCACGCTCTGCGTGCATTATGTCTGCCGTTGGCAGACATGGACAAATATCTCAAAACAACCATTACAGTTTGCTATCATACAGGGTTGGCATGTCTGAGACTGCTGCTTGGCCACGCCCCCGCTGCCACAAAGTTTATGTAGAACATTTTACAGTAAATTCCATTATTTTTAAAGACATTTATTCTTTGCAGCATTTCTTTACGAGTGCGTAAGACTTGTGCACATAACTGTATCTTCTCATGCTTTATAATTAAGGTATTCCACAAAATCAAGTTGTATATGAGCTGATAGCCAACGAGGCACGTAGCACCGAGTTGTCGATAATCCATATACGATGAGATTGAGTGGAATAACTGTTTTATTCGATCCACATTCACTGGATTTTGAGAAACGGAGCATTTTTATTTTTAGCGAATTCAATAAATGAAACTTTATACAAAATGTCCGACAAAATAATTTCTGCTTAGAATGTAAACAAAATGGTGAAATGACAGGAGCAATTTGTGAAAAATGCAAAAATAATAATTATTGAAAAATAAAAAAAGATACGTTCTTACCATCAAATACTTACTTTCTTTCCATATTTTGTTGCATTTTTGGGTTTTATTTTCAAGTAGTTTTTATTTTGTCCTCTGTTGGTTCAGCAACATGTGCTGCCATTTTGTTTTTCTTTACTCATGGTATATGAACTGATATCCTAGTAGTAGAGTAGCTAATCAGAGAGCGCGATTGCTCATATCCAGTGAATGTGGATAGAATAAATGCAGTTAGTTCATAGAAGATTCAGTTCGGCTTTTGATTATTTGTCCCTCTTTTTGTCAATATTGCACACGTCACCACTTTTAGACCTCTTATAATGGAGTCAGAAGATGTCAAACACGGCTGTTTCCAAAACATGGTACACACTCCGGCTCCTGCTGACTCACAGGTAAACAAAAGTATTTTCCTGTTGTTAAAGCTGAACTAAATATTTGAGCAGATGGATCAGTAGCAGATTTAACTGCTTCACTTATACGTTTCTTTTTTATTTGTTCATTTACATAATGGAAAACTTTTTGAATTAATGCACTAATAATGAATAAAGGACACATTAACCACAAAGCACAGTAATTCTACATCACAGACAATACGACGTCCCCTTGCTAACTTGCCATTTATCCTGGTAATCATTAATAGCTGCTAATGTTTACACCTTTCAGAAGTTTCAGACCAAGAAATGACATTTCACTGAATATTCTGACTGAAATACAGAAATGCTTAAAAGTTTGGAGACTCAGAGATGTGCGCAAGCACCAGTGACCGGCGGTTTTCTCGGCCTACACAGACGGACTGTGCCGGCTACTTGATCCCAGAAAAAAATAAAAACTTGACTTTCAATGTTCAAGTGGTTTTTATATGGTCTCCACTGCCCATAATTTGCTGCAAATCCAATTATTCCACCATGAAATTGTCTTCAATTCGGGTCTAGAATGATCAGAAGCGATGCCATATTTGTTGATCGATTCTCACGCTCTGATTGGCTGAGCCGGACCATGTAACCACACCATAGCGTATGTAGTTATGTTCCAGAGCCAGGCAGCGTACTACAGAGGGGAACTGAGAAAGACAAGCACGCACACATCTGGAGGGAAATTTCATAAATATTTTGCAAGTATTTTACAGGGAAATGGCGAGTAATTTATTAGCTGAGAATACACCAGGAGGCATGCCCCCAGACCCCCTAGCATTAGCATGCCTTTGGATTTGCTGCCACAAATTCCAGAGCCACCTACTACTTATTTTTATTTATTTTAGCCGGCTACTTCAGGTTTTCTGGAGAAACCTGTGGCGGTATGGTCAGGGCTCGAAATTCTTTTTTTTATTTTTCACCAGCCAGCCGGACTAGTTCCCTTCCAAAGTAACTCGCCAAACAGAAAATCAACTCGCCAAAATTTGTTCATGTATGAATTTTACTTCTGTCAAAAATAACACAAAAGAGAGTCGTTACCATTGTTCATGACTAATGTGCATTAATTTCAAGACCCGAGTATTTTGATACTGTTGTTAAATACATAAATGAGAACAACACAGAGCACCATAATATAATATCAACAAATAATAATATATTGGAAAACTTGGCAACTTGGTGTATGAGTATTGAAAACAAATATACTTACTATCATGACTATAGCACCCGAAATATGTCCAACATGCTTTCTGTATTTAACCATTTATGAGAGAGAAAGCATTCGGAGCTTCATATTGACTAGGAATCAACTTGAAAAAAATTAATTATTCCATAAAAATCGTATCGCAGCCAAGGCCTACCTTGCTCCCACGCTTGCTTATAAGTCCTTTGTCGTTTCTCCTCTTCAGACCGAGGTCGCTTTGTCCCCGTCTCTGGCGGTTTCTGTACACCTTTCAGAAAATTCCACATCGCAACATAGCTTTGGCAGATGTAGATGTAAACAACAACAAAAACACGTGTTTAAATGGGCGATAATGTGGCCACATCTATTGAATTTGATAACGTGATGTGGCAGTAGGGGCGTGGTCAAGCGGCAGTCTGTGAATGGAGGGCGGAGTCAGGGAAGGTAAGTGGTGGAATCATTGCACCTGATGGGGATTAACCTGTGTTTGTGTGTCTTCCCCAGTGACCGCTAGTCTGGCTAACGCGACTTCAAAGCTCTGCAAGCATTTGGTCTGGCAAAGATATTAAGCCCAACCGTTTCCCAAAGCACGTGGTTGACCCGCCTCCCTGAAATGCCTCAGTTTGCTACTGGTCGAAGCCAGAAAAGGCTGTGACGAAGCTTAAACCAATCACATCACTCTTTCCTCTGACGTATGTGATGCGACGGAAACTGCTTGAGTAACAGGAAGAAGATAAATACCTCCAGGGCTGCTCTTTGCTCCGTTTTCAATGAGAACTTCCCGTTGAATGCTTTCAATACAGCATCTACCGCTGTGTCAAAGGCTTGCCGCTGCTCCATGTTCGTAATGTTTCTAGTGAATGAAGCGTTTCCAGCATAGATTCTGTAAACAATCTATGGCTTCCGGTCGCAGTTCTACTACGTCACTGCCTTGAACACGCCTCTACCCAGGGCCGTTGGAGATGCTCAAAGTTGATTGGCTCCCGATTTTTCGGGAGCTTGGAAGAGCTGTAGATAGCTTGCCTTGCCAGACTAAGCTCGCAACAGGCCCTCGTGTTGCGTCACGCTTAGGATGGGCGGGCCCAGGCTAAGTGACCGCACCCTTTAAAAGGAGAGGAGAGCAGAGAAAGGGAGCTCTCTCTCCCCAACCAGAAAACGTGTGTGTGTGTGTGTGTGTGTGTGTGTGTGTGTGTGTGTGTGTGCGCGCACGGGGCTGGGAAGTGATAAAAGGCTGAAAAGCTAGCAATAAATAGTTCATTGAGAACTCGGTTCTGGCCTGCCGTGCTTCTGTGCTCCACCCACCTGGTCCAATACTACACGTGATTACCGCGATATTCAGTGAGATGCGTTATATGCATGCGATGTAGTGAAAAAACCGACAGCCTGACTCGTACACGATATGATTCGGAGTTCTTTGGTATTTTCCGTCCTGCCAATAAACACATCGATTAACACAGACACGGCACGCGCTTAATATGTGGCGGCTTTAGTTGACGATGCGTCTGAATCTTCGCTTCATATATGTTTTTTATTTTCAACTAGCCAGCCGGGCTGCCTAGTGACAGGAATTACCCGCCTAATGACAAATTAAGTCGCCTCAGGCGACCGGACCACCGCGAATTTTGAGCCCTGATGGTAGTTAGCAGTTCAAGCCCAGCGGCCAACGGGGGCCTTTCTGTGCGGAGTTTGCATGTTCTCCCCGTGTCTGTGTAGGTTTCCTCCAGGTGCTCCGGTTTTCCCCCCACAGTCCAAAGACCTGCAGGTTAGGATAATTGGTGGCTCTAAATTGACTGTAGGTGTGAATGGTTGTTTATGTCTGTGTCAGCTCTGTGATGATCTGGCGACTTGTCCAGGGTGTACCCCGCCTCTCACCCATAGTCTGCTGGGATAGGATCCAGCTCGCCCGCGACCCTGCACAGGATGAGCAGTTACAGATAATGGATGGCGAACCCTGTACACCCCTTCTCTACTCATTCATAGTTTTTTTTTTTTTTTCCTGTATTGTGACTATTTTCTACATTATAGAACAAAACTAGGCGGCACGGTGGTGTAGTGGTTAGCGATGTCGCCTCACAGCAAGAAGGTCTGGGTTCGAGCCCCGTGGCCGGCGAGGGCCTTTCTGTGTGGAGTTTGCATGTTCTCCCCGTGTCCGCGTGGGTTTCCTCCGGGTGCTCCGGTTTCCCCCACAGTCCAAAGACATGCAGGTTAGGTTAACTGGTGACTCTAAATTGAGCGTAGGTGTGAATGTGAGTGTGAATGGTTGTCTGTGTCTATGTGTCAGCCCTGTGATGACCTGGCGACTTGTCCAGGGTGTACCCTGCCTTTCACCCGTAGTCAGCTGGGATAGGATCCAGCTCGCCCGCGACCCTGTAGAACAGGATAAAGCGGCTACAGATAATGAGATGAGATGGAACAAAACTGAAGGTGTCAAACACTATGAAATAACATCTGGAATTATGTGTCAGACAAAAAGTGTTTATTTCATATTTTAGATTCTTTAAAGTAGCCACTGTTTACCTTGATGACACTTTGCACACTATTGGCATTATCTTAACCAGCTTCATGAGGTGGTCAAGTGAAGGCTGCTGAGAGGTCAAGAAGGATGAAGACCGATGATTTAGGTTTGATCTAGAAACATGAACCTTACAGTAGCAGTGAAAAGGGCCTTCTATATGTAGTGTGCCTAAAAAGACCTTGCTGGTCTTTTGGGTAAGAAAGAGAGACTAAATGCATACAGCAAAACTAATTGTATAGAACATTTTGTTAGCCAAAAGACAATTAGTGCAGCCACACAGAAGTCCAGTTTGGAGCTTGCGAGGATTTTGGAGTAAGTCCTGCTCACAACTCGCACGTTGGAGGGCCTGAAACCACTCTTGACTAATTGTCAGTTTACCAATAGGCACAGTAAAACAATACTAAGGTCATTATAGCCCACATAAAAGCAAGGAACACAAATTACCATGCTAAGTATACGTACAGATACAAAGGAAAAAATAGTAAGTACAAACTTTAATTGTGGTTTGAGACTCATTGGTGAGTGTGTTTTTTTTGGTCATTAGATATGTGAAGACATGCAGACCACAACTTCAGCTGGAGAGACATTAAACTCTGGGGGATGTGTCCCCATCATGGACCAGCAAAAGGTTGTAAAGAAGGAGGAACCTGAAGATGAAGGCTACCCCTGTAAGACAGTAGAGTCCATTGTGGGGTTCAGTACTTATTGGGCTTACTGTCTGACTGGACCATGTTGAGAAATGCCATTTCTCTATTTTTATGTTTACTTGCCAATGTTTAATTAAAACTAAATTTCAGATGGAAATGGAGAAAGCTCTGAGACAAATGTAAATGTCACCCCTGTTAACCAGTCAGATGAAGAATTCATGAAGACTGTTAAGGAAGAAGAACCTGAAGATGACGACTCCCACGGTAAGTCTGGGGGATCAGACCACACCAATATAATTGGTCTCCTTTTTGTGTTTTGTGCTTCACAGTTTTACAAGAATTGATTGGATTTAAATTCCAATTGCATAAAATTTTAGGTGGAGGAACGCAGTCTGTGAGACGGGTGATCATTATGGATGAAGACAATGAAGTATTTCAGGAGATGCCTGTAAAAGAGGAGGAACCTGAAGATGATGACTATCTCTGTAAGACAGTGGATGCATTAGTAGCCCATAAGACTTTAAAGGTCATAGGTAAGGGTCAGAGGTAGAACGTAGAATATCAACTTTATTGTCTAGAAGAACGACCCAAAAAGCGAATTCAATCTTCCTGGTGTCTAATTTGCAGCCTAAAATTGAATAAAATGGTTAAAATATACTGGTTTGCGCAAGTTCCGAAGGTTTGTTTACATCTCTCTCACGCACACTTTCACCGCCAGGGGACCGTCGTCATGACGTCATTCAAGGCAAACAGACCGGGAGCAGCTCTGTGTTTACTTGCAAACCAAGCACGCGTGTACGGACTTTGGTCGTGAGAGGTTGTGTAAAATGTCTGAAAGCGAGAGCGATTTTGAAGTAGGAACTCTCCAAATTGAATATCGAGAGGTGAAACCGTATGTATGAACCTGTGGCCGTTGCAAAGCCATAGTGGATATAGGTAACAATTACTTGACAGTGCGCCGGTAGGCCACATTAGCCTGCCATCCGCGGTATTTCCCGGTGTCAATATATCGGGCCTGACATCTTTATCTTGTCTATCAATGATTTTTTTTTTTCAACTACCAAGCATTTAAATGAAAAAGGTAAAAATGTTTACCTCCAATCTTCTTTTTGCTTGAACGTTGCTGGTCCGTTTCTTTTGTGACTGTTTGATTTTGTGCTCGAATTTTGTCAGAACAGCGTCAGGTTTGAGCTTCTCTGTCTGACACTGACACCTAAACTCTCCATCAGATGGGGATTCTTCAAAAATGAATCATCGTCGAAGTGTTCGGAGCACAGAGTGGCGTATTTACCCGGCTGCCAACCCTCTGGCTTCACGCGCACAATCCACTCTCTCCGCCTCGTCTCCTCTTTTGGAAAAAGCCAACCCACTCGCTCCACCTCTTCTCCTCTTTTGGAAAAAGCCAACCCACTCTCTCCGCCTCTTCTCTCTCGGAAAAAGGTAAAAACTTCTTCCTGAACTGGTCCCGTTGTTACAGTTCACTGCACAACAATAATGGCCCTTTTCCACTACCCTTTTTCAGCTCACTTCAGCTCGCTTCAGCTCACTTCAGCCCGACACGGCTCGCGTTTCGACTACCAAAAACCAGCACGACTCAGCTCGTTTCAGCCCTGCTTAGCCCCTAAAACTCGCACCGTTTTGGAGTGGGGCTGAAGCGAGCCAAACCGTGCTGACTGAGGCTGGGGGCGTGAGCAGACACTCCCCTGTGCACTGATTGGTGAGGAGGAGTGTCCTCACATGCCCACACACGCCCCGCGAGCGCGCTGGGATCTGTAAACACCGCAAACCCGGAAGAAGAAGAATTACGAATTACGAGAATTTCTGAAGCCTTATGCGCCTCGCCTCATCTATACGCTCTTGCCAGTATCTGTTGGCATTGTCAAGCCACAGCACCAAGACCAGCAACACTAACGACTCCATGTCCTCCATGTTTATTGTTTACTATTCGGGTCGTGAGACTACCGCTTAAAAGCTCACTGAATCAGTGACATACAGAGCATCGTGGACGAGTTCGCGGAGCGCAAGGCTCGCCGTATGCCCTTCAAATAATGCGTGCAGTAGGCTATTGATGTTTTATTATGAGCCATGTACAGTATGTCGCCTAATGTTTTTTTGTTTCTGAGTTACATGTTCGTTTGAAGGACTTAATGTACAAACTAACATAGTTGCACCCCGGAGTGTTGAAATTGGTAAACACAGTGCATTCAGTGAGGTTTGCACCGCCCTCCTTTTATTTCTGACTCTTCCTGTCACTGCTGCAACCTCTGAGCGCTCATTCGTATGCCCTTCAAATAATGTGCGCAGTATAGGCTATTGATGTTTTATTATGAGCCATGTACAGTATCCTAATGTTTTTTGTTTCTGAGTTACATGTTCGTTTGAAGGACTTGATGTACTAAATAACATAGTTGCACCCGGTAGTGTTGAAATTGGTAAACACCGCAGTTGCGGACATTTTGTAGCCTAAAATGATGTTATGATAAGCTTTAATAAAGGGTCCGGTCATTTGCCCCGCCCCCGGCCCGGCTCTGACTTGTTCCGCCACTGTCACTGATGTCACTGTTTGCGCTGCTTAACGACATCACGTGACGTCCACCGACTTTCGCTAACTCCACCCAATGTGTCCACCCACTTCCAGCCAGCACGGTTCAGCGCGGTTGTAGTCGAAATGCAACTCCAACAGCCCCGCTCAGCCCGACTCAGCTCGACTCGGCACGGCACGGTTCAGCCGCGTTTGTAGTGGAAAAGCGGCATAAGGCATGGGGGTTTTCTTTGGAAATTCCTGAACACACGTCTGCACTCAAGCCGAACGGCAATGCAAGTAAACTGAAGTGGACTCAACTCAAGTGGTTTGTTTGTCTTGAATGACGTCACGTGCCGAGTGGTTACAAAAATCGCCGAACAGAAATTCGCCACGATCCGCGCTAACTTATTCTAACTTATTTTAATTATTACTTATTAACAATACTTGTTGGGACCAGAAGAAAATTGCAGGGTTTTTTTAACATATAAAGTTTCAAATGTGCATAAATTGAAAACCGTTGCCTATGATCTTTAAGGGTGCTTTCTCAGGGATTAGTCCTTGGTCACAGAGTTCTGCCCATCACCCAGTTTGTAAGAACATGATGTCTATGGGCCATTCTCAAAAAAAAAAAATTACGAGTAACGGTAAAGACATTTTAAAAAATTTTTTGTATCTACTAATTTTAGTTACAATCCCTGTAAATATATTTAATAGACAAAGAAAAAGCATATTTCATGAATTCACAAAGCAAGATATATCATTGTTATGAAAACATAATGCCCAGTTGTTGTCTTTACCGTTACCCTATAGAGTAACTGTAAAGATATCTTGTGGCATTTTTGGGTCACTGAGTGCAAAAAAAAAAAAAGATAAACAAATTATGAATTTATTATCCCATCCGAACTTGCTACTCGGTGAACTAAACTTTCTCAACATGCAGCATCTTTATCTTTTGGGGGTAACGGCAAAGACAGTTAATTTCCCTGACATCTTGAAATTTCATATTTACCTGATCAGTATCCTGGATTCCAACATTCATGCACCAGTGATTGATTTTTTTTTTTTTTTCCTTCAAAATGGCTGCTCAACATCCTGGTCCTTCCTCATGGAGCTGCACTGCCCTCTCTTGTCAAAGCCCTGAGTTACAGCATGAGTTTACCATTTGCGTAACGGTAAAGACATCAAGACAGTACACATTCTTGTGCATATATTTTAGGCTATACACCAAAACCTGTTGAAGCAAAGATCATGATACTTTCCACAATAAAAAGTGAAGGTATAGAGGTAATATTTCAGAAACAAAAGTAAAAATAAAATTTAAAACAAAGGAATTATTTTCATTGAAATTTCACTAATTCTCATTTAGACACATGGCGGTAATGACATTTTGGTATATTTAGGCTAAATAAAATTTTTGCAAATGCAGACAAGTTGTCTAAAAATTTTTTTACTGCTCTGTTAAATTCTTTCTTAAAATAAATGTATAATAGAGGGCCAGGATTAATTTCCTTTTTTTTTGGGGGGGAAGACATGTTTAAAACTGAATTTGTCACATTTTCTGAGAATGGCCCCTAAACAACTCTGCTGTTATAACTGTGTCAAAATCAGTTTGTGGTGCACATTACTGTACAGAGCGTTGGTGTCCAGTCTTATCCAGAAAGAGCCAGCTTGGATGCAGGTTTTCATTCCAGCGACGCAAAGGCCACACCTGATAGTCAGTTGAAAGCTAAAATGAACTGATTAAACAGGTGAAATCTGATGTGGCTCCAGCTTGACTGGGATGAAAATCTGCACCCATACCGGCTCTTTGCAGATAAAATCAGATGCAACTGGTATGGGCTGTACGATGATCTATCAAGGGAAGCTTAGAAAGTTGAGATGATGTGTAGCCTCTTGTAGTTACAGTTTAGAAATAAAGAAATGACCAGACACTCCAATATCCTGGGGCTATTTAACAAGTTCTGCATTGTAAAATCTGAGTATATTGGCCACACCATGTTAATTACATTTACATTAATGGGATTTAGCAGATGCTCTTATCCAGAGTGATGTACAACACACCCAGAGCAGCCTGGGGAACAGTTGGGGGTTAGGTGCGTTGCTTAAGGGCACTTCAGGCATTCCTGCTGGTCCAGGGAATTGAACCGACGACCTTTTGGCCATTGGGCCATGGCTTCCCTGTCACCTGACAACATTCCTCCTCCCTGCCAAAACAAACGTATTTTATGGTTGAGAAATGCTGGCAGGTGCGGTGAAGGAGTTGTGAATGACTATGATCTTTTTTTTTTCCTCAGAAAAGACCGCAAAGTCCTCTGCAGTGATGGAGGACTGAGGTGCAGCTGGTGGAGAGCTGAGGAGAGAAGAGAAAATAGAAAACAGTTGACGAGGGTTAGAGATGGATGAGAGTTTTGGAGTGATAAAACTTGAGCTTGGCTGATTTAAGCGAGGCTGTGAACTCAGCAAGGAGGGACTGGTAGCAGGACAGGTCAGCAGGGGTCCTGAACTTTCTCCACTTCCTTGCTGCTGCATGTAGACAGATTCTGTAGGAGGTTGTAGGATGTGTGGAAGAAACATGAAAAACTGGAGGATAGGAATAGACAGAATGCAACTCAGGAAATTGATGCAGAAAAAAGGGGTTACTGTGACTGGCTTCAAGGACTCTTTCAACCCAAGCCTGCCCCAAGTTTGCAATAACGAACAAGTGGGAAAATTTGAGTGATATTGGTAAAGTTTCTTACTTTTGTATCATCTCTTTCCAGACTGTGAGGTTTGCAGATCTTTCTTCATCAGTGATTGTGAGGTTCATGGCGAAGCCCTCTTTATCAACGATACTCTTGTTCCCATGGGGGTCACTGATCGAGCCAAACAAACCCTTCCTCCTGGTCTTGAGATTCAGAAGTCTACTGTTTCTGACTCAGGCCTGGGGGTGTTTAATAAGGGAGAGACTGTTCCCGTTGGTGTGCACTTTGGGCCTTACCAGGGAGATCTGGTAGACCGAGAGGAAGCCATGAACAGTGTCTACTCTTGGGTGGTGAGTGAGTTCTGCAGTATTATACAGTAAATATCAGAAGTGTTGCAGATGGGGTCCTAATTTATAGTCAGTGAAATGTTTAGATATGCAAACCATGCCTTTTTTTTTTTCTTTCCAAATGCAACATTGTTCCTCACAGAGATGCACAAAATCTAAAGCAATGATTCTGCCACCAAAACCATTGCATATTCATCGTCACTTATTTGAAAAGGCAATAAAATGTAGAGACGCTTAACAAACATTTTGCATTTCATCTGTTGTCTTTATTTTTTTGTAAATAAATAATGCGTGCTAACATTTTTTTCAGATATACAAGAGCATGCAGTGTGAGGAATACATCGATGCTAAGAGAGAGACACATGCTAACTGGATGAGGTGAAGAATTCACTGTATATTTCTGCCAGCTGTTGGGTCTTGGAATCTGTAATCTTATCTGTAATCTTTTGTGTTTTTAGGTATGTAAATTGCGCTCGTAACAGTGATGAGAAGAATCTCGTGGCATGCCAGTATCAAGGAGGGATTCTCTACCGATGCTGTCAACCCATCAAACTAGGGCAGGAGCTCCTGGTGTGGTATGAAGAGGAGTATGCCAAACATCTTGGTGTTACGTTCGACTACCTATGGAACAAAAAGTCAACAAATGGTAATGATAAGATTAACTTGTCACTGACTTACAGATTTGCATACATGTGCTACTGGTGGTCATTAGTATAGGTTACAAAGACGTGAATAAGCAGCGGAATATGCACTCTGGGGTCCCATTTGTCTTTGAAATGTAGCCAGTGCCTCAGCCAATCCAGGAGCCAATTTTGCCGGTAGAAGACATTGGATAGGCACCAAATTTACAAACAACATTCATCTGGTGGAGGTTCATGCAGACAAGGACCAGCTTGAGCACAAGTACAGTGTGGCTGTTCCAGTAACTGTATGGCTTCTCTGTTACTTCTGTCTCTAATTCTTACCTGATTTCTGCTGAACCAATTTTCCATTGTGCTTAAGCAAGCTATACAGCGGCACACAGCCATGCCAGGGAACGTTTCAGTGTGGTGTTTCAGGGGGAAGATAATGTGCCTGAAAATTATGCTTGCAACTTATGTAGTTTAGGATGGTGAGGAATGGTCTCCAAGTCAGAACAGAATGGGATTTGATGTTTTTGAACTTTACCAATACTTCGTCTTGAATCAGATTTTGGTGCTTCATGGACCACGTACAGCCTGAATTCACCAAGACTTAATATTGACCCCCTTGTCTAAAAGTCTAAAGTCCTTCCCATGCCATGCCCTGGTCTTTCCAGGCAGTCTCCTGTCCCAGTACTAACCAGACCATTAAGACGCATTGGGCAGCACAGATCTCTGTTTCTGTAACCCTCTGTCTCTTACCTATACAGCTAGGGTTACAGTGGGGGGGCTAGTCCTCTGGTAACCACGAGAGTTTGGCCCAATCCCAATTCTAATTTCTACCCCTCCCCCTCCCCCTTCCCCTTGGCCCTTCCCCTTGAAACTGAGCTACAAGGGATAGGGCTTGAAATTCAACCCCTACGTATTGGGGTAGCCCTTCAACGATCGCATACATCATCGCGTACCTCCGTCAGCGTTTACGTTAGCAAAACGCGACCAAATGCGTCATTGGCTGCGACCAGCCGCTACAGTCAGAGCCAGAGGCAGAACCAGAAATCTCTGCTGGCAGGGTGTGATTTGTTAACTAACACCACTGAATGGGATATCTTTGGCGCTTCGTGCACCACATCCGACAGAATGAGGTGTCAGAACACTCATGTAAACAATAAAAGCGAGAATAACAGAACAAAACGTACGCAGTCAAGCAACCGAAAACAATACTCACTCCCAAAGCTTTTTAGCAGCAGCTTGGATTTCAGAAATCGCTGCTCATTCTCAGCTCGAAAGCGAATCAAGCGGCGTGTTTCCTCTGGATAACAACTTAAAACACGTAAATAATGGAGAAAATACATTTATGACAATCTTTCGCCGCGGGAACCGCCATCTTTCTGAAATCCGCATGAAATCTCGCTGAAATCCGCATAGCATTGTGGGAAATCACTCAAACCCCTTCGTTCGGAGTCAGCTCCAGGAAAATCTCCGTTTGGAGGGGTACAGAAGCCCTACCCCTTCCCCTACCCCTCCGCGTTAACTGGGATTGGGATACCCCTACCCCTTCACGTGAACGCGCAAAATGGAGGGGAAGGGCCAAGGGGTTGGTCCAAGGGGTGAAATGGGATTCGGCCTTTGACTCCTCACTCGCATCTGTATTGCAGTGTGCCTTGCCAGATGGCAGTAGGTACCATTTTTACGATGGTCTTTGGTATGACCCGACTGCGAGTAGACCTCGCGATCTCCCGATGGAGAGGTAGACACACTAACCATTAGGCCAGCTTACAGTATAGACCCCCTTGAGTATTGATCAATTCTATATTGTGGTAATTTGTGGCTCACTGCAAACCTGATCAATCCCTATTCCAACTCTCCTGGGGACTGGGTTTCTCTGACTGCTTTGGGTCAGGTCTCAGCCAGTGCCTGCAGAAGTCAAGGTGCCTCTGAACAAAGGATAATGACCTGTTGTGCATCTTTAACACCAGTGAGCAGAACCACTGGTGGTGCCCCTTTGGGTGCAGACCATCTTGCTTGATTACAGCCTTTCTGATGGCCATATACTCCAGCAGACTGCCAGGTGGGCCTGTCCAGATAGAAATGCCTGTAGCTCTGACTGGATAATATCATACAGGTAATCAGTGTAACAGTGGTGGGGCCTGAGATGGATGATGTCCCATGGAGACCAAACTTTGTTCATCCTTTTGGCACCTAAGAACCCCAGCAGGGTCTCCTATCTTAATTAATTTCTTTGGGGCCAGGGTACTCATCAGTACTACCTAGTAAATGAAATGCACCACAATCTTTCCAGGTGTACTACAAGCTTATCTGACTAGGTCATGTCCATGCTGATGTGCTCAATTAGCTCTTATTGTGGGGGAGTCGGCAGCAGTTTATAGAGTGCAGTTGGGACATCTCTGGTCAAAATGAAACTCCAGGCAGGTCTGCCAGTGCATACCATACAGCCCTTGCAGCTGAGTCAAGAATGCAGCTGCAAGACTTGTTTCCAGTCTCCCCATGTTGTCCCACAAAACCCCATTGCTGCATTCCCTCCACTGACTTCCTGTAGTTTACTACATCAGATTTTAGAATTCTCTAGCCCAGCTTGACTTGAGTCACCACCTCTCAAGGAAGCCACACATCAAGACCCTTCTCAGTACTGGCACCCAAGTGGTGACATGAACTCCTGGTTGTCTGAACCACTGTTATTGGCAGTCCTAAAGCAAATTCTAAAGACCTATCTAAATAAATATTTTCTATTTATTAAAATACAATTATGCTTTTTTTTTTTTTTTAAATGTGGTACTAACCTCCTCCAACAAGGTTTGTAGGAAGATAGTCTTATTCCTTGACCTTAATGAAATTGCACAAAGTTTTTACATTTTTTTTTTTTTTAGAAACTACAAAGCACTTTTCTATTTTGCTGGAAAAGGGCATCTGCTAAATATTGTACATGTAAACGTTGATGATTTATGAGTGCAAGTATTGCAACTGGTCACCCTATAGGGGCATCTGCAGATGCTGGATTTCCCATCAGTTGGATGTCAAACCCTGTGGAGTTCTGACACAAGAGTACAGGGAATTAGTAGATTTGAAGTGACTACCACCAAAGCTGTGGGGATATGTTGGGTGTCACTGTGACATTGTAAGAGTCCCTATCAATTAGACTAGGGAAGCCAATCTAAAGCCTTTCCCATGCCATGCCCTGGTCTTCCCAGGTAGTCTTCTGTCCCAGCACTAACCAAACCGTTAAGGTGCATCAGGTGGCACCAATCTCCGTTTCCGTAGTCCTCGGCCTCTCACCTATACAGCTAGGGTTACAGTGGGGGGGGCTGGTCCTCTGGTAACCGCGAGAGTTTGACTCCCCACTTGCATCTGTATTGCAGTGTGCCTTGCCAGATGGCAGTAGGTAGCATTTTTTAGGCGGACACGCTAACCACTAGGCCAGCTCACAGTAGGGAAGCCAGCACTAAGGGATACATCAACATTCTGGCACCCACAGTCACTGCACGTCTTTCTATACTGAAGCCTGCCAGTGGTACCTTTCCCCCAAGCAGCACCGTGGAGTCCAGGCTTAGTGGGCACTGGGTTGCCATTTGGAAAGGCGTTCTCTAGACCCATGCAATGGTGATGATTCCAAATGGTCTGTCTGGGAACAATTGCTCCTTTGCATGGACAGGTAAGCAGTGCTCTTCTTGCACTGGCCCTGGAGTTGGAGCTTTTGCGGTGTAGTGAGGTTGAGTGTTTTTTTTTTTCTCTCTTTTCCCCCCTCTTCAGGCTTGCATGATTACTGGTTGTTACAGTTATATTTTTGTTCAGTTTCACTCCAAGTTCTAAAACCTGTTTTAATTTCCTTCTCCAGAAATGAAGAGCTTCCCGTTGCAAGTCTTCTCTTGTTCATTGTGTTCATTTTCCTACACGTGTCAAATTTACCTCCACAAACACATCAAAAGATGCCATTATGAAGAATACGTGAGGCTGCTGAAATGCGGAGTGATTAATCATAATAATGTGACGTCCACAACCAGCTCCAGCAGTCAGCAAACATCCGCTGGTACCGTCTACACTAAAACTGGACAAATTCAGAAAGAACTTCATCACTGCTCAGACTGTGGGAAGAGTTTTACTCACCCGAGTTATCTCCTACAACACCAGCACGTTCATACAAGAGACCGGCCGTATCACTGCTTGGACTGTGGGAAGAGTTTTACCAGAGCTGTTAATCTCCAAATCCATCAGCGCATTCACACAGGAGAGAAACTGTATCACTGCTCACAGTGTGGAAAGGATTTTACTCGACAGCATCATTTCCAGCTACATCAGCACATGCACACAGGGGAGAAGCCGTATCAGTGTTCAGAGTGTGGGAAGAATTTTACCCGACCTGGTAACCTCCAGTTACACAAGCGCATTCACACGGGGGAGAAGCCGTATCATTGCATACAGTGTGGAAGGAGTTTTACACAGCAGACAAGTTTCCAACTTCACCAGCGCATTCACACGGGAGAGAAGCCATTCTACTGCTCGCAGTGTGAGAAGAGTTTTACTCGGCTCAGCACTCTGCAAAGACACCAGCTCGTTCACACAGGAGAGAGACCGTATCAGTGCTCAGAGTGCGGGAAGAGTTTTACACAACAGGTTAATCTCCAGCTTCACCAGCGTCTTCACACAGGAGAAAAGCCATGCCACTGCACGCAGTGCGGGAAGAGTTTTACTCGGCTGAGCACTCTCCAGAGACACCAACGCGTTCACACCGGAGAGAAGCTGTATCACTGCACGGAGTGCGGAAAGTGTTTTACGCAGCAGGTTAACCTCCGATTACACCAGCGCGTGCACACAGGAGAGAAGCCGTTTCACTGCTCACAGTGTCAGAAGAGTTTTACTCACTTGAGTACTCTCCAAAGACACCAGCGCATTCACACAGGAGAGAAGCCGTATCAGTGCTCGCAATGCGGGAAGAGTTTTACTCACCTGAGTACTCTCCAGAGGCACCAGCTCATCCACACAGGAGAGAAACCTCATCAGTGCATACAGTGTGGAAAAAGTTTCACTCAACTGAGTACGCTACAGAAACACCAGCACGTTCACACAAAAGAAAAATCCTACTATAGCTCAGACTCTACAGATCACAACAGAACTCAGCACTATAGTGTGTGAGGACTTTTACACAAAATCTTAAGGTTTAAGTATTTTTATTCATTGATGCACTTGTTTCTTCAAATTTGACCTTTTATTTACAGATGAGGATGCACGTCTCAGAGCTAACAATAGATCACAACTTATCATGAAAAATGATAAATGGTAGCGGCTCAAATCCTAGCGTTTGCCTTAAAGGAACAGTCCACCATACTTCCATAATGAAATATGCTCACAGATCTGATATCTGAGCTCCGTATCAATGCGCTGCCGAAGCGCGCAGAAGGTGTTAGTACGCCTGTCATTATAGTGCGCACTTTCCATAGCATAGAAAATCGCTACGTTTCAATTTGTGTAACTGAACTTGTTTCATGTCACTGGTCATATAAACCTATGTAAACAGGAAAAACGCGGAAGAGTTTGGTCGCATCTAACTACAGCCCCAAAAAATACCGTTGGCCATACTGAGCCTAGCTACATTGCTAACAGGAGTGACGGCGTGTCTGACTGCGTCTGACTGACTGGGAGGTCGCGCAAAGCTCGGAGAGGTACGGAGCAGCTCGTCTCAATTCAGAGAAGAGCATATTTCATTATGGAAGTACGGTGGACTGTTCCTTTAAGCACGAAAACTGACAACACAAACATGGCACTGTTTGTAAGGTCCACTGAGAATCTTAAGACACCCAATGGTTCTTATGGATTTGACACAAACTGTGCATTCTCTAAAATAAGAGTCATACTTGAAGCCTGGGACAATAGTGTCCTGTTGTTCAAATGTCAAGAAACCTCAGTGATCATACAGTTGTGTTCAAAATAATAGCAGCGTGTTTAAAAACGTGAGTAAAGCTCAAAATCCTTATAATAGTTTTTATTTCCATGCATTGGGAACACTGCACATTATATTCTACATCAAAACATGAAGAAAAATGTATCAATGTTTTAATTACTTTACAGAAAATGAAGAAAAATGAACATTGGGCTGTTCAAAAAAATAGCAGTGTCTGCATTTTTCATTACAAACTCCAAATATTTACTGTATAAACTGAAAAAATCTTAAGGATTTAGTATTCCTGTGAATCACTAAACTAATATTTAGTTGTATAACCACGGTTTCTGAGAACTTCTGGCACCTGTGAACAGGTATTCCAGCCCAGGATGATTTGACAACATTCCACAGTTCCTCTGCATTTCTTGGTTTTGCCTCAGAAACAGCATTTTTGACGTCACCCCACAAGTTTTCTATCGGATTAAGGTCCGGGGATTGGGCTGGCCATTCCATAACTTTCATTTTGTTGGTCTTGAACCCTGATGCTGCTCGCTTACTGGTGTGTTTGGGGTCGTTGTCTTGTTGAAACACCCATTTCAAGGGCATTTCCTCTTCAGCATAAGGCAACATGACCTCCTCAAGTATTTTGATATATGCAAACTGATCCATGATCCCTGGTATGCGATAAATGGGCCCGACACCACAGTAAGAGAAACATCCCCATATCATGATGCTTGCACCACCATGCTTCACTGTCTTCAGAGTGGACTGTGGCTTGAATTCAGTGTCTGGGGGTCGTCTGAAAAACTGTCTGCGGCTCTTGGACCCAAAAAGACCAATTTTACTTTCATCAGTCCACAAAATGTTTTTCCGTTTCTCTTTAGCCCAGTCGATGTGTTCTTTGGCAAATTGTATCCTCTTCAGCACGTCTTTTTTTTTAACAGTGGAACTTTGCGGGGGCTTCTTGCCGATAGATTAGCTTCACACAGGCATCTTCTAATTGTCACAGAACTCACAGGTAACTTCAGACCGTCTTTGATCACCCTGGAGCTGATCATTGGCTGAGTCTTTGCCATTCTGGCTATTCTTCGATCCATTCGAATGGTAGTCTTCTGTTTTCTTCCACGTCTCTCTGGCTTTGCTGTCCATTTTAAAGCACTGGAGATCATTTTAGCCGAGCAGCCCATCATTTTCTGCACTTCTTTACAGTATACGTTTTACCTCTCCAATCAACGTTTTAATCAAAGCACGCTGTTCTTCTGAACAATGTCTGGAACGACCCATGTTTCTCAGGTTTTCAGAGAGAAATGGATGTACAACATGTGCCGGCTTCATCCTTAAATTAGGGCCACCTGACTGACATCTGTTTTTTCACAGAATGAATGATCTCACTAATTAAACTCCACACTGCTATTATTTTGAACACGCCCCTTTCACTTAATTATTCGGTTACACAGACTCGGGAGCATGCATATCATGAATGTTGGGTCTGTTGGTTTTCTATGACTCTACTACACCTACTGGTAAATTATTTGCCATGTAGTAATATAATTTCCACCAAAAACAGTGATTGATCTGGTTAGTCGTGTTGGACTGCTATTATTTTGAACACAAGTGTATGTTTGGGATGCAACAGCATCAAAACATTCTAGTTTACAATAACTGTTTGTCTAGGAACACCCAGAGCTGCACCTTTACCTCGGAGACCAGCTATTTAACAATGCCCGAGTAAACACAAGCAGGTTTTCAGCCAACACTTAATTATGTGAGTCCCAAACACTAATTAGAGAAGTGTTCCATAGCTGGCAAGGCTTTGTAGCTCCTCATCCTGTTGTAGATTTCCATATTCTACGTACTGATAAGGAACCTGCACCTTTTCATCGTCGAAGAAGAAGAAGCCTTCGTCACATGCACACTCGAGCACAGTGAAATGTAACCTCTGCATTTAACCATTCTGAAGCAGTGAACACACACGTACACAAGTGAGCAATGAGCGCGCACACATACCCAGAACCGTGGGCAGCCATATCACAGCGCCTGGGGAGCAGCTGGGTGCCTTACTCAAGGGCACTTCAGCCCAAGGCTGCCCCATGTTAACCTAACCTGCATGTCTTTGAACTTTGGATTACACTACCGTTCAAAAGTTTGGGGTCACCCAGACAATTTTGTGTTTTCCATGAAAAGTCACACTTTTATTTCCCACCATAAGTTGTAAAATGAATAGAAAATCTAGTCGAGACATTTTTCTGGCCATTTTGAGCATTTAATCGACCCCACAAATGTGATGCTCCACAAACTCAATCTGCTCAAAGGAAGGTCAGTTTTATAGCTTCTCTAAAGAGCTCAACTGTTTTCAGCTGTGCTAACATGATTGTACAAGGGTTTTCTAATCATCCATTAGCCTTCTGAGGCAATGAGCAAACACATTGTACCATTAGAACACTGGAGTGAGAGTTGCTGGAAATGGGCCTCTATACACCTATGGAGATATTGCACCAAAAACCACACATTTGCAGCTAGAATAGTCATTTACCACATTAGCAATGTATAGAGTGGATTTCTGATTAGTTTAAAGTGATCTTCATTGAAAAGAACAGTGCTTTTCTTTCAAAAATAAGGACATTTCAAAGTGACCCCAAACTTTTGAACGGTAGTGTATAATAATAGACCAAAATTTTGCTTAGGTACTCTGGGGTGAGAGTAATATTTTATAATCAGTGTGAAATTTCACAGGGAGTCAGTGTGGTATGGGTGCTATAATCAAACTTTCTAGCTCATGCAGTACTCTGTGTGCTGCATTCTGGATTAAATGAAGAAGCCTTTATTTGTCACATGTACAGCAAAATTCCTCCTCTGCATTTCACCCATCTGGGGCATTGAACACACGCACATGTTGCAGTCGGCAGCTATGCTACAGCACCCGGGGAGCAGTTGGGGGTTCAGTGTCTTGCTCAAGGGCACTCCAGAGGAAGGGGAAAGTGCTGTTTATTCACTCAACTCCTCTCACGTTTTTCCTGCCAATCCCAGGAATCAAACCAGCAACCCTTTGGGCTCAAGGCTGCTTTTCTAACCTTCAGGCCATGGCTACTCCTGTGAGTTCAGACTGCTCCATTCTGGACTAACCCTGGTTTCAACTCCTCTGATTTTAGCATCTATAGGCTTGCGTTGCAGAACTTCTTGAAAGGTTTGTCGCCTCCCAGCTACAGTCCCATCTTGCCACGAATAATCTTTACAAACTATTTCAGTCTGGTTTTCACCCAGAGTCGGTGTTTCTTAGGGTAGTTAATGACCACCTCTTCTCTGCTGATGCTGGGGCTCTTGATGCTCTCCTTCTTGGGACCTTAGCTATACTTTTGACACTGTCGCGAGCTGTTTTTCTCTTGAGTCTTTGCTATTGGTATTTTTTGGCTCTGCCTTCTCCTGGTTCAAATCACATCTTGCAGATGGACCGCAATTTACTTCCATGTCCAAGTAGAAGTCCTCTATGGCATTTGTTAGTTGTAGCATCCTACAGGGATCTGTTTTAGGACCTCTCCTGTTCACCATCTACATGCTACCCTCAACGCCTTTGCTGTCATGGTCTGAATTTTCATTACCTCCCCAAATGTAACCAGGACCTAAAGCTGTGGATGAAATGCATTTTTTAAAGCTTAATGATAAAATTGATCTTGTACTAATTGGTTCCAAATTAATGATCTCTTCCATCTCATCTCATCTCATTATCTGTAGCCGCTTTATCCTGTTCTACAGGGTCGCAGGCGAGCTGGAGCCTATCCCAGCTGACTACGGGTGAAAGGCGGGGTTCACCCTGGACAAGTCGCCAGGTCATCACAGGGCCGACACATAGACACAGACAA
The DNA here is from genome assembly GCF_027579695.1 of Neoarius graeffei. NCBI lineage: Eukaryota > Metazoa > Chordata > Actinopteri > Siluriformes > Ariidae > Neoarius > Neoarius graeffei. The sequence continues at coordinate 68,638,327 of NC_083585.1, forward strand.
CCATTCACACTCACATTCACACCTACGCTCAATTTAGAGTCACCAGTTAACCTAACCTGCATGTCTTTGGACTGTGGGGGAAACCGGAGCACCCGGAGGAAACCCACGCGGACACGGGGAGAACATGCAAACTCCACACAGAAAGGCCCTCGCCGGCCCCGGGGCTCGAACCCGGACCTTCTTGCTGTGAGGCGACAGCGCTAACCACTACACCACCGTGCCGCCCCGACCTCTTCCATTAGCAATTTTAATCTGATCATTGATGGCACTGTTATTAAACCTTCACCCGCTGTACATAACCTCGGTATTACATGTGATTCTGCTCTCACCTTTGAAAATCTCACAAGCTCCCTGTCTAAGACTGCCTTTTTTCACCTTTAAAACATTGCATGTCTCTGTCCTCCACTCAGCACCAAGGAGCCCCGTGGCTGGCTGTGCAGAGTTTGCATGTTCTCCCCGTGTCCGCGTGGGTTTCCTCCGGGTGCTCCGGTTTCCCTCACAGTCCAAAGACATGCAGGTTAGGTTAACTGGTGACTCTAAATTGAGCGTAGGTGTGAATGAGAGCATGAATGGTTGTTAAGTTGCAACAGACCCAGCAAGCCGGCGGTAGATTGTGTGCTCTCGATAGACACAGACAGCCTTGTCAGAGGCTGGCAACTGACCGGGCAATTGGCCTAGAGGGTGTCAGGATGGAAAAAAAAAATGCTGCTTTCAAGATAACATCCTTTCCAGGGAGACTTCGTCAAGACGGTGCAAAACCACATTCTGCTCGTATTACAAAGGTGTGGCTGTGGAAGAAGAGGGCGTGCCCCCTCTGTCCCCAGTGGAGAATTTAGAAATGAAAAATATGACAGTGACGACCCTGAACTGTTACACACCGTAAAACCTGTTTACAGGAAGAACGGGACAAAATAACACCTGAAATACTTCATCACTTGCTGTCTTCAGTCCCTAAACATCTTTTAAGTGTTGTGAGAAGGAATGGGAACATTATAAAGTGGGGAAATACTTTACTGTCCCAACTTTTTTTGAAATTTGTTGTAAATATTAAAATTGAAATAATTGTTTATTTTGGAAATGTTTTTGAAGCCTTCATGAGTTACATGAGCACAGTGAAATTCTTTCTCCACATTTAACCCATCTGGGGATGTGAGCGCACACAAACGCACCCAGAGCAGTGGGCAGCTGGGGTTAGGGGCCTTGCTCAAGGGCACGTCAGTAAGGGAAGGGAAAGTGTTGTGGTGTTCATTCACTCAACTCCACTCATATTTTTCCCGCCGGTTCCAGGAATTGAGCCAGTGACCCTTTGGGCCCAAGGCTGCTTCATCTTCTTGTTTCTTGTCTATCCTGAGATTTAAACTGTCCACCATGGGTTCCAGAGTATTTAGGGTCCCAGCTATAAGCTGTAGAATTCTCTTCCCCAGAGCCTTTGTGGAACGGCTTCTTTCCCCATGTTCAAAACTCAGCTTCAGTCCTCTCTCTGTTATCCCTCCTTTCCTGATCATTTTGTCTCTTCCTTTACTGTGGTTTGAGCAAATCTGCTGTCTTTTGTCCTCATTATTTGTGATCGTTGTATTTCTCATCTCATCTCATTATCTGTAGCCGCTTTATCCTGTTCTACAGGGTCGCAGGCGAGCTGGAGCCTATCCCAGCTGACTACGGGCGAAAGGCGGGGTTCACCCTGGACAAGTCGCCAGGTCATCACAGGGCCCGTTGTGTTTCTTCCGTCTCTTTGTACTGATTTCCTTTTTAGTTGCTAATGGGTCTTTTTTTTTTGTGGCAGTGGTTTCTGTTTATCATTCCTCTGTAAAGCATCCTTGGGTTGGTGAAAGGTGCTATATAAATTAAATATGGTGTCATTTGTGGGTTTAAAAGTTTATTCAGACAAAAAGGTGTTAAAATAGTCCAACCTAGAGGCAGTTAAAGCATGAACTAGTTTTTCTGCATTGTGTAACATTATATTTTTGGGCGTGTGCATGCCAAGACCCAACAAAGTCACATCATGGTGTATCCATCTTTACAGTAAATACAGTTGTCCTCCAGCCACTTTTCCCTTTCTGTCTTTTCGTCTTGTACACTAGATGAAGCTACACTCTATAGTCAAACTCCATATCAGGGTGGAATAGTACTGAGAACACCGTTCAAAGCGATTCAACACATTCCTGCATTATTGCAGGACCAATGGTTAATATTTGCTAACTACAATCACTGTTATAGCAAAGAATTAACTCATTAACAGTTCTCTAAATGCAGATGAGTGTTTGTTTCTCTTCTTCATTCCTGTGTTCACAGTTCCACCTTCCTGTTTTCACTTATACTTCCAACCCAATCTGAGGTTTTGCCTAGTAGAGGTCTCATGTGAGGGACTACAGCTGAACTCAGAGACCTGCACTGAGAAATGCTTTCTGCTGTTTGAGTTGCCTTTTTTGGTTTTTATACTGTATAAACAAGAGCTAGAGTCGGAATAATTGTTATATGAGAACAGTTCCTCGTTAATTCATTCATTTTCCATACCACTTATCCGTCGGGATCACGGGGGAAGCTGGAGCAAATCACAGCTGCCTTTGGGTGAGAGGTTGGGTTCACACTGGTCACCAATCTATCGCAGGGCTACACAGAGACACACAGCCATCACATTCACACCTGTGGACGATTTAGAGGAGCCAGTTGACTGAATCTGCATAGCTTTGGACTGTGGGAGGAAACCCACACAGGCGCGAGGAGAACGTATAAACTCCTCCGTGCCAGCCGTGAGGTTCGAAACCTTCTTGCTGTGAGGTGACAGTGATAACCACTGCACCACCATGCTACTGAGAACATTTCTCATTTCTACTTAGTTTTCAAAGGACCCTGGCAGCTCCTCTGTAATTGGAACACTGTACTGATTTATTTTTGTTCCACCATTTATTTTATCAACATTATCCATTCTGTAATCTCACAATGATAAGTGAATATCCAAAAGCCGTGCAAGTAGGAACCATGCAGAAACTCCATCTTAATCTGACCAGCTGCCAGCTCACATGTCTACTGGACCATCTTCCTTTTACTGGACTTGCCTGTTGGATCAGTCAGTTATTGAGATCTTCTTATTTCCTTATTCTTTAAATAACTAGATAGATAGATAGATAGATAGATAGTCTATGTAGCATTAGAAGTGATAAGACTCACACTTTCCAGCTGGTGAAAAATGGTCTACCAGTTTGAGTTTTGGAAGGTGGGAGCTAGTCAAAAGGTGATAAAACATTGTTCTTGAAATTAAAAAAAAGAAAAATGCCACATGAGTGACGTTAATGTGTTCAGCTCCCACTAAATCTCTGCAAATGGAGATGAGGAGTCTCGTGTGGGAGGACTGGGCCAAATGAATGCATCACAAGTCAAGTCAACTTTATTGTCAAATATGCTCTACATGCTCGACATACAGCACAGATGAAATATCAGTCCTCTCTGACCCACGGTGCAAACAGGCAATGCAATAAATAAAAAAAACACTTGAGATAGGAACTAGACATAGACTAAACACTCAGACAAACAATATAAACAGTATAAATAAACAGTATAAACACTAGATAAGAACTAGACATAGACTAAACACTCAGACAGTATAAACAGTGTAAACACTATCAGAATCCCAAATAAAAGAGATTTGTGAAAAACTATTTTGAACAGGAATTCCTGCTGTAGGGTGGGGTGGGGTGGTGTAGGGTTGGGCAGGGTAGGGTGGGGTGGGGTGGTGTAGGGTTGGGCAGGGTAGGGTGGGGTGGGGTGGTGTAGGGTTGGGCAGGGTAGGGTGGGGTGGGGTGGTGTAGGGTTGGGCAGGGTAGGGTGGGGTGGTGTGGTGTGGTGTAGGGTTGGGCAGGGTGGGGTTGGTGAGGATTCTGCCACTCTCCCGGACAGCAGGTGGCAGTAGTTCATCAGAAAGTCCGAGGCCGAGAAGAAGCGCTGTTTTCTCTCCGTTAGCCAGCTGCTGTTTGTTACAGCGAAAAAAACAAACAAGCCCCAAAACTGATGATTTATGCATGAAAATATTCCTGAAAGCATTTCATAGGGAAAAAAGCAATCATATGAGAAAGATTTAAATCTAGAAACTGGTTAATGTTTGAGTTCTGCTTTAAAAATCCAGGTGAGTTAAACCGAGTCGCGCTAGCTGAGCAGCTCGGCTAACAATGTGTGGCTGAATCCCAAACCGAGTTCTGCTTCCTTTTTAAGTGCACTACCGAGGATATGAAACAACGGAATGTACGCCATGTTAAGTGCACTGGATAACCAAGCGGAAGGCGTTTGGGATTCAGCCTTGAGGAACCCTTACAGTCTGCAGCGATCAGTGAACACGGGCTGCGAACCGATTCATTTCTTAAATAACTGCAGCTGCGTTTATTGCTTTTCCCCGGCGGGTTGAGTAAATCAGTAACTGGTTATGATTAGGTAGGTGATGTGTTTAGTTAGATATCATTTACCAAAACTAATTGTTTAATAATGAGTTTGTTTATTGTGGAGATTGAAAACAGCTGCACTGGAAATGAGAGGAGAGAAGGAGAGATTAGAGGAAAGAAGAGATGAGAGGAGAGAAGGAGAGATTAGAAGAGAGGAGAGAAGGAAAGGAGAGATTAGAGGAGAGAAGGAGAGATTAGAGGAGAGATGAGATGAAAGGACTCCAGATTAGAGGAGAGAAGGAGAGATATAGGAGGAGAGAAGGAGAGATTAAAGGAGAGATTAGAGGAGAGAAAGAGAGATTAAAGGAGAGATTAGAGGAGAGAAGGAGAGATTAAAGGAGAGATTAGAGGAGAGGAGAGATGAGAGAAGGAGAGATGAGAGGAGAGAGATTAGAGGAAAGGAGAGATTAGAGGAGAGAGGAGAGATTAGAGGAAAGGAGAGGTGAGAAGGAGGGATTAGAGGAAAGGAGAGATTAGATGTGAGGAGAGATTAGAGGAAAGGAGAGATTAGAAGAGAGATGAGAGGAGAGAAGGAGAGATTAGATATGAGGAGAGATTGGAGGAGAGAATGAGAGATTAGAGGAAATGAGAGGAGAGATGAGAGGAAAGGAGAGATTAGATGAGAGGAGAGATTAGATGAGAGGAGAGGAGAGATTAGAGGAGAGAAGGAGAGATTAGAGGAGAGGAGCAGAGATGAGAAGGAGAGATTAGAGGAGAGATGAGACGAGAGGAGAGATTAGATGTGAGGAGAGATTAGAGAAGAGATGAGAGGAGGAGAGATTAGAGGAGAGATGGAGAGATTAGATTAGAGGAAAGGAGAGATTAGAGGAAAGGAGAGATGAGAGAAGGAGAGAGAGAGGAGAGGAGAGAAGGAGAGATTAGATTGGAGGAGAGATTAGAGGAGAGGAGGAGAGATGAGAGGAGAGATTAGAGGAGAGATGAGAGGAGAGAAGGAGAGAGGAGAGGAGAGATTAGAGGCGAGATGAGAGGAGGAGAGATTAGAGGAGAGGAGGAGAGATTATAGGAAAGGAGAGATTAGAAGAGAGGAGAGAAGGAAAGGAGAGATTAGAGGAGAGAAGGAGAGATTAGAGGAGAGATGAGATGAAAGGACTCCAGATTAGAGGAGAGAAGGAGAGATATGAGATGAGAGAAGGAGAGATTAAAGGAGAGATTAGAGGAGAGAAGGAGAGATTAGAGGAGAGGAGAGATGAGAAGGAGAGATTAGAGGAGAGGAGAGATTAGAGGAAAGGAGAGGTGAGAAGGAGGGATTAGAGGAAAGGAGAGATTAGATGTGAGGAGAGATTAGAAGAGAGATGAGAGGAGAGATTAGGTATGAGGAGAGATTGGAGGAGAGAATGAGAGATTAGAGGAAATGAGATGAGAGATGAGAGGAGAGATTAGAGGAAAGGAGAGATTAGATGAGAGGAGAGATTAGAGGAGAGAAGGAGAGATTAGAGGAGAGGAGCAGAGATGAGAAGGAGAGATTAGAGGAGAGATGAGACGAGAGGAGAGATTAGAGAAGAGATGAGAGGAGGAGAGATGAGAGAATGAGAGATTAGAGGAAATGAGAGGAGAGAAAGAGAGGAGAGATGAGAGGAGAGATTAGAGGAAAGGAGAGATTAGATGAGAGGAGAGATTAGAGGAGAGGAGAGATTAGAGGAGAGGAGCAGAGATGAGAAGGAGAGATTAGAGGAGAGGAGAGATTAGATGTGAGGAGAGATTAGAGAAGAGATGAGAGGAGGAGAGATTAGAGGAGAGATGGAGAGATTAGATTAGAGGAAAGGAGAGATTAGAGGAAAGGAGAGATGAGAGAAGGAGAGAGAGATTAGAGGAGAGGAGAGAAGGAGAGATTAGATTGGAGGAGAGATGAGAGGAGAGATTAGAGGAGAGGAGGAGAGATGAGAGGAGAGAAGGAGAGGAGAGATGAGAGGAGAGAAGGAGAGAGGAGAGGAGAGATTAGAGGCGAGATGAGAGGAGGAGAGATTAGTGGAGAGATGAGAGGAGGAGAGAGATTATAGGAAAGGAGAGATTAGATGAGAGGAGAGAAGGAGAGAGATTAGAGGAGAGATGAGAGGAGAGAAGGAGAGATAGGAGGAGAGATTAGAGGAGAGAAGGAGAGATTAGAGGAAAGGAGAGATTAGAGGAGAGGAGGAGAGATTAGAGGAGAGATGAGAGGAGAGAAGGAGAGATTAGAGGAAAGGAGAGATGAGAGGAAAGGAGAAGGAGAGATTAGAGGAAAGGAGAGAGGAGAAGGAGAGATTAGAGGAAAGGAGAGAGGAGAAGAGATTAGAGGAGAGATTAGAGGAGAGGTGAGAAGGAGAGATTAGAGGAGAGGAGAGAAGGAGAGATTAGAGGAGAGGAGGAGAGATTAGAGGAAAGGAGAGATGAGAGGAGAGATTAGATTAGAGGAGAGATGAGGAGAGATTAGAGGAGAGGAGGAGAGATGAGAGAAGGAGAGATTAGAGAAAATGAGAGGAGAGAAAGATTAGAGGAGAGGAGAGAAGGAGAGATGAGAGGAGAGATTAGAGGAAAGGAGAGATTAGAGGAGAGGAGGAGAGATGAGAGGAGAGAAGGAGAGATTAGAGGAAAGGAGAGAGGAGGAGAGATTAGAGGAAAGGAGAGATTAGAGGAAAGGAGAGATGAGAGGAAAGGAGAGAGGAGGAGAGATTAGAGGAAAGGAGAGATGAGAGGAGAGAGAAGGAGAGATTAGAGGAAAGGAGAGAGGAGGAGAGATTAGAGGAGAGATGAGAGGAGAGAAGGAGAGATTAGAGGAAAGGAGAGATGAGAGGAGGAGAGATGAGAGAAGGAGAGATTAGAGGAAATGAGAGGAGAGATGAGGAGAGATTAGAGGAAAGGAGAGAGGAGAGGAGGAGAGATGAGAGAAGGAGAGATTAGAGGAAATGAGAGGAGAGATGAGAGGAGAGATTAGAGGAAAGGAGAGATTAGATGAGAGATTAGATGTGAGGAGAGATGAGAGGAGAGAAGGAGAGAGATGAGAGGAGGAGAGATTAGAGGAAAGGAGAGATGAGAGGGGAGAAGGAGAGATTAGAGGAGAGGAGCAGAGATGAGAAGGATAGATTAGAGGAAATGAGAATAGAGAAGGAGAGATTCGAGGAGAGGAGAGATTAGATGTGAGGAGAGATTAGAGGAGAGAAGAGATGAGAGGAGGAGAGATTAGAGGAGAGGAGGAGAGATTAGATTAGAGGAGAGATGAGAGGAAAGATGGAGAAATTAGATGAGAGGAGAGATTAGATTAGAGGAGATGAGAAGGAGAGATTAGGGGAAAGGAGAGATTAGATGAGAGGAGAGATTAGAGGAGAGATGAGAGGAGGAGAGATTAGAAGAAAGGAGAGATGAGAGGAGAGAAGGAGAGATTAGATGAGAGGAGAGATTAGAGGAGAGATGAGGAGAGAGGAGAGGAGGAGAGATGAGAGGAGAGAAGGAGAGATGAGATTAGAGAGAAGGTGATTGTTCAGGAATTTGAGGGGAAACGGCGTGACGTCACCAGTAAATTCATTCAATTTCTCCTCTAATTTTTAATCATCATTGACAAGTACACCGTTATTTACTCTGCTGCATGCTGGTGCAAAAACAAACAAACAAAAAACATAACGACCTTTTAATGGTTTAAATTTCACATAAACAAATCAATATCTGTCCAATTGGTGTGTGTGTGTAACTGTGCAAAAGTCTTAGCCCCCCATGTTTTTTTCATACAAACTTCATTCATCTCATCTCATCTCATTATCTGTAGCCGCTTTATCCTGTTCTACAGGGTCGTGGGCGAGCTGGATCCTATCCCAGCTGACTACGGGCGAAAGGCGGGGTTCACCCTGGACAAGTCGCCAGGTCATCACAGGGCTGACACATAGACACAGACAACCATTCACACTCACATTCACACCTACGCTCAATTTAGAGTCACCAGTTAACCTAACCTGCATGTCTTTGGACTGTGGGGGAAACCGGAGCACCCGGAGGAAACCCACGCGGACACGGGGAGAACATGCAAACTCCGCACAGAAAGGCCCTCGCCGGCCCCGGGGCTCGAACCCAGGACCTTCTTGCTGTGAGGCGACAGCGCTAACCACTACACCACCGTGCTGCCCATACAAACTTTATTATAGATTTCTATTTTATGATTTCTACATTATGGAGTCCAAACGTTTGTTTTTTCCAGCACAAAATTAAATGTATCTGAGCAGCATATTCCATAAGAGAGCACTTTTCAAATTAAAAACAAAACAAACAACAAAACCATAATGCAGGCTGCTGGGTTTTGGAGCAAAATGAAGACGCGAGTGTGACAAAGTGTCCAGAAGAACTGTGGCTGGTTCCGTAAGATGCTCAATAAAACCTCCAGCTCATTTCTGCATAAAACCGCACTCACTGGACCTCAGACTTCTCTCTCTCTCTCTCTCTCTCTCTCTCTTTCTCTCTGTGTATATATATATATCTTAAGCAAAGGGAATTTTGCCTCACACCAAATATTGACTTTGTTTCATTTATCATGGCTTACTGATTACTGTTTATAGTATTTTTTTTTAATGTTGAAACATTTTCATTATTTTTAAGCTGTTTTTGGTTGACAGCATTTCTTTATATCTGCCTAAAATTTTTGCACAGAACTGTGTTCAACAGTTATTCCGCAAAATCAAGTCGTACATGAGCTGATCGCCGACGAGGCGCGTAGCACCAAGTTGTGTATAATCCATGTACAACAAGATTAAGTTCTTACCATCAAATACTTTTATTCCACATTTTCTTGCTTTTATTTTTTTGTATTTTTTATTTCATCCTCGGTTGGTTCAGCAACACACTCCACCATTTTGTTTTTCTCTGCTCACGGTATATGAGCTGATATCCTAGTAATAGAGTAGCCAATCAGAACGCACAAATGCTCATATCCAGTGAATGTTGGTAGAATAAGATTTTGTATATCCCTTTTCATTAGAAGAATAAAACCAGAAACAGTATGAATAAGCATCGAATAAGCTAAAAACATAAAATACATAAAAGAAATAAAATCTCAAAAATTTTTTAAATTACAAATAAAACAATCACAGTGTAAAATATATCAGTTCAGCAATTAAAATAACATAAAAATCTATTAAAAAAAACCCAGGTTTCTCCTGAGCAATCTCATGTATTTGGTTAACATTAATTAACTATTAATTCGGGAAGCCACTGAAATATTCTGCTTCAAACAGCTGGTTTGGTTTCAGCTGAAAGCAAATAAAAGATTAAACAGGCAGACAAAATGTTTTATAACACTTCACAAATAACGTTAATGGTGACGATAAAATGAATTTGTTTTTTGTATGTTATTTTCTGGCACTCTTCTGTGCCTCTGACTGCAGATCAGAGAAAATATTCACCATGTGGACATTAAACAACCAAATAATTAACATTATCCTGAAAATGTACTGCTATATTTTGTGTGGATTTTTAAAATGTTCTATTTTATGTCCAGTTTGCAGCATGTTACTGCAGAATCCCCTGTAAATCCGTCTGATTGCTGCAGTTCCTCACTGCACAGCTGGAAACATCTGCACCCTCCCCACTCTCCTGACACTAAAAATGTTAGAAATGCAGAGTTCCCTGTCCTTATTTTTCATTCGTATATAGTGATCACAATAATTTAAAAAGGAAAAAAAAATGTGAGCGGGGATGAAGCAGTATTGAGTGAGACTGTTATCGTGTGTACATTTGTCTTTTGCCCTCCTGTACGAATAGACGGATAATAAATGGATTAAGGATCTGATGCATGTGACAGCAGATGAATTATGAGAGTCCAAAACCACGCTTTCCTACACACCTGGGGCAACTAATTAGCAATTTGCTAACAGACATGATAACGCAATACTAAAGTCAACAGAGTTGAATGGGCAGTGCATTAAAAACGTACACCTTCCTTACAAAGCAGAGAATAGATACAGGGTAGAGAAGAAGAAAAAACTTCAAGTCTGTCTTGCATCACTTTGTCGCTATTGTTTACTGAATAATTTTTTCCCCCTGTGTTTTTTGTCATTAGCGTTACGAGGATATGCAGGCTTGTACAATTTCATCTGGAGAGACATTAAGCTCTGGGGCACGCGTCATCAGTATGGACCAACAGAAGGCTATAAAGCAGGAGGAACTTGAAGATGACGATATTTGTAAGACAACAAGATGCGTTCGAGTCCAGTTTGGGGCTCAGTCAGTCCTTTCAGCGGCTACATTTACATGAACCCTAATATTCTGTTAAAGGAGAACTGAAGGCAATATTTTTATTATCAAAATTCTATTTATCTCATGTTATTAAATATCGGAATGCATGTTTGATCGCTATTCTGTCGCTGCTATAGCAAGTTCTGAGTGTGAAATACGCTCTGTAATAGATCAGTCCATATGTCAAAGCGACGGCCGTAAACGAGATTCGCTGAGACCTGTGCGAGACATCGTAGGACGGAAGTAAAACGTACAGCGGAAATCAAAGCGACCGACATCTGCCAACGTTCCCTGTGTCTGAAATCGCTCACTCATTCACTACTCCCTACTCCCTACATAGGGAATTACTATACAGAGGACTATACAGTGAGCTCATTGGTAAAATGTAAAAACTCTTTCGGACACGAGTCCGTCACGCTGGTGTTTACGTCATTACTGTCGCACAGTTAAAACGTGCCAGATCAGTCGGCTGGTGGGTTTTCAAAATAATAAATACACGCGTGTGTTTCTGTGATAAATCCATATTATACTGAGCGCATTTCCCACATTAATCAATACAAAGTACCTGCAGCTTTCAGTTCTTTTAAATCAAGGCTGAATCCTTTCTTCTTCGCCGCTGACTTTTATTACATCACATCTGAGACTTTTAATTTGATTTCTTTCAGCGCGACCGCAGTGCATGATGGGATATATCGCTTTGGTCAGTGACCATCGTTGTACACTGCTTTTCGTGATGCATTGTGGGATACTCTGAGTGCACTATATAAGGTGTAAATAATCCTCACTAAGGTTTCGGACAGCACTACAAAATGGCGTCCTCACTATAAAGTGCCCTATATAGTGAGTAGGGAGCGATTTCGGACACAGGGGTCGTCAAAAGACGCGCGTGCCCGCTTTCGAATGCTGATGTGATCAAGCCGGAAGTTTTGCTTGTTTTGATAGCGATCAGGAAAGTTTGAAAAAGTCGGCAGTAATCGTCATTTAAACTCGTTTTTGTGCAATATTTCGTTTGGAAAACAGTTTTCAAAATGGCGGCGCTGACACCTGGCTGACGCTTCATGTTTCGAAGTCTCGCACAAGTCTCGTGAAGATCGCGCGGATAAGCGACGCCTGCCGTGGACCAAACGAACTAAATTCAACACGGCTAAAAACCGAACAGGCCGATAAGTATCATATTTAATTGCAATTAGTTGCCAATACGAGTCACGATATAAGGTTATTAAAACCCAAAACGTAATTGAATAACACATTAATTAAGAAATAAAGTGAGTTTAAAAATGACTTCAGTTCCCCTTTAATAATCAAATTCAAGCTCGATCGGAATGAAATATTTTCATGTAAACAGCTTGATCAGAATGAACTGCAGTAGCCCATTCTGAATGAGAGAAGAGCTGGTGTAGACCTCTGATAATCTGTTTGATGGGAAAACATCAGCCATGTAAACACTCAGTCGGATTGGCTCCTGCACGTGTAACCTGCACATGCTCAGTATGCCTTCACGCAGCAACAACGTGACTTTTTTTATGGATGGGAGAAACTGGGCAGGAATCATACCAGCGATGTGGGATTGTGTGCATGGCAGAAATTCTATACTGATTGTATATTTAGGACGTATAAAAACACACACATCTGTCAGATTGGGTTCGGGTTATGGTTAGTGTATTTGGAATGAATTCAGTCTGAATTTAAAAAAAAAACGTGCATGTAAACATACGTAGCTATTGTGACTAGCGTTGATTGCTTATTGCTATGTCGCTATTGTTGCTTCATTTCTGACTGCATCACTTTTCCTCACAATCACTTTCTTCTTTTTTTCTTGTTTTTGTGTTTCACTTTTTTTTTAAACTTGACAGTATTTAATTTGAATAAAATATCAAGTGGAAAAACACCAACATCGGAAACGCGCATCAGTCCTGTGGAACAAATGGATGAAGAACTCCGAAAGTCTGTAAAAGAAGAGGAAGATGATGATGACGATGATGAAGAAGACGACTACCTCTGTAAGTCTGGGGTCTCAGTCTCACCGATCTGTGCTGATTTTCCCAAAAGCATCACAGCACAAAGATTAACGTTAAATGGTAGAGTGAGTAGCACAACAAACACTCTGTCTTCTAGTTAAGACGCTCTTATGCCGCTTTTACAAACGCGGCTGAGCCGTGCCGAGCCGAGTCGAGCCGAGTCGAGCTGAGCGGGGCTGTTGAAGTTGCATTTCGACTACAACCGCGCTGAACCGTGCTGGCTGGAAGTGGGTGGACACATTGGGTGGAGTTAGCGAAAGTGGGTGGACGTCACGTGATGTCGTTAAGCAGCGCAAACAGTGACATCAGTGACAGTGGCGGAACAAGTCAGAGCCGGGCCGGGGGCGGGGAAAATGACCGGGCATTTTATTAAAGCTTATCATAACATCATTTTAGGCTACAAAATGTCCGCAACTGCGGTGTTTACCAATTTCAACACTACCGGGTGCAACTATGTTATTTAGTACATCAAGTCCTTCAAACGAACATGTAACTCAGAAACAAAAAACATTAGGATACTGTACATGGCTCATAATAAAACATCAATAGCCTATACTGCGCACATTATTTGAAGGGCATACGAATGAGCGCTCAGAGGTTGCAACAGTGACAGGAAGAGTCAGAAATAAAAGGAGGGCGGTGCAAACCTCACTGAATGCACTGTGTTTACCAATTTCAACACTCCGGGGTGCAACTATGTTATTTTGTACATTAAGTCCTTCAAACGAACATGTAACTCAGAAACAAAAAAAACATTCGGCGACATACTGTACATGGCTCATAATAAAACATCAATAGCCTACTGCGCGCATTATTTGAAGGGCATACGGCGAGCCTTGCGCTCCGCGAACTCGTCCACGATGCTCTGTATGTCACTGATTCAGTGAGCTTTTAAGCGGTAGTCTCACGACCCGAATAGTAAACAATAAACATGGAGGACATGGAGTCGTTAGTGTTGCTGGTCTTGGTGCTGTGGCTTGTTGTCACCTACAACGCCAACAGATACTGGCAAGAGCGTATAGATGAGGCGAGGCGCATAAGGCTTCAGAAATTCTCGTAATTCATAATTATTCTTCTTCCGGGTTTGCGGTGTTTACAGATCCCAGCGCGCTCGCGGGGCGTGTGTGGGCATGTGAGGACACGCCTCCTCACCAATCAGTGCACAGGGGAGTGTCTGCTCACGCCCCCAGCCTCAGTCGGCACGGTTTGGCTCGCTTCAGCCCTACTCCAAAACGGTGCGAGTTTTAGGGGCTAAGCAGGGCTGAAACGAGCTGAGTCGTGCTGGTTTTTGGTAGTCGAAACGCGAGCCGTGTCGGGCTGAAGTGAGCTGAAGCGAGCTGAAGTGAGCTGAAAAAGGGTAGTGGAAAAGGGCCATTAGTGTTAAGAGGCTTTTGGGAAACCCACCACTGATTAGGCATAACTGTGACGGGGTCAGTCCCAAAACAGTCACGTCCCCTCATTTTTATTTATTTATTTATTTATTTTTCTTTCAAAACTTTTCTTAAAGTCCAATGATGAAATTTCAGGTGGAGAAACATCGAACTCTGTGAGACGGGTCATCGTTATGGATGAACACAGTGAAGCGTTCCTGGAGAAGCCTATAAAAGATGAGGAACCTCAAGATGACGACTATCTTTGTAAGACAGCAGGGATGCGTGAGAGTCCAGTCAGAACCCGAGAAGATTCTAAGGGTGTTTTCTCACACATTAGTCCATTTGCCAAGACAGAATTAGAGTGAAATTGATTGATTGTTTATTATTTAATTTGGTTTCATATATTCACAATAATTAAACATACCAAAACAGGAAAAACTTTTGCTGAGGGGACAGTTGTGCAGAGTCCGGTTGAATACTTGTGGAGTCTTATTCACTGCTCAGAAATACAGCCATGAAAAAGGCGAGTGTGCACAGAAATTACAGAAATCAGATGAAGGTAAACTGAACATTTCACATCAGATGAACGCTGGCCTTAGGTTCAGTTTGCACCTTGTGGGTCAGTTAAGGATCTTGCATTAAAACACTTCCCAAACTGCACGTGAAATTTGTTTCACTTCCTGTAACGGACTCAGTTCAGGGTTGAATCGCTTTCTTACTGCAGTTGAATTGCACTTAGCAGAACCAAACCCCCGCTCGCCCTCTCTCAGCAGGTCTCAGAGTCATTTTTTTTTTTTCTACTTCAGCCCTGCTGATTTCTAGGAGTGCATGTACACACCCAGCTGAGATATAAGTTGTAAAGTGAGGTATTGTTATTATTGCATCATACTGTCAAACACCATTTTTGAGGTTTGCCTTCCGAGGACGGTTATTTGAATTCATGCTAAATTCAGTGAGAATACTAGCCACCCTCACACCCCAACATGTACCAAGTCGGATCCACCCAGGCCACTATTACCTCTTTTCCACCAAGATAGTTCTAGGGCTGATTCAGAGCCTAATCTTGAACCAGTTCTTTGCATTTCAACAACCAAAAATTGGCTCTCAGCCAGCAGAACTGGTTCCAAAGTGGCATCAACACTTTGCTGGTCAAGAACCACTTACATCAGGGGTGAGGGGTGGGATTATCATGACCAACAAGACCAGCTACAACTTTGTGACTGCCATCAAAAAAAAACAAAACAAAGCTAGTGTAGAATCTAGTCTGACTAATCCGAAGAAGAAAATAAGACGTAGTTTGTCATTGTTGTTGTACTTGGCGCTAGCAGTGCTAGTGTGGTGGGCTATTGGCAATAGTGGAGCTGGCTAGCAGCAGGGCTATCAATGGGAAAAGGAGAGACAGATGTAATGATGTGGCTCTCTAGCTCATGGAAAAGCAAGCCAGTTCTTCGAAGGTTCGCAAGTATATATAGTTCTGGTTCCTAGTATTCTTGGTGGAAGCTGCAGCAGTAATCTTCATGGGCTTGCTGTAAATACAAGCTTCTTACATGTGGGTTATCAGCCTGGTTCTGAGACGTTGCCATCCGTTTTTCTGCTCTGGACAACATGAAGGATGGACTGTACCAGTCATCAGGGGAGCATGAGATGAGAGTATCCGTGCATGGAAGCTCCTCATCTTGGTCTATTTAAGGTTAGCTTCTCTAAAAGTCACTCACTTGCAAGGGCTGTTCTGTGGTGCAGCAAAATGTGTAGGATCAGAAGGGTGTTTTCCCAGAAAGTCTTGACAGGGAGCAGGTGGACTTCTTCATTAATGCTGCATTGCTGATTGTGATTCTCCCTGGTGAAGCTGGACAGCCTTATGGTGCAGGATGAACTGGCCCACAACTGACCTACAGCTGGTCTCACCGTCTAATAGAGATCTTGCAGTCACGTGACCGGAAAGTACACAACCGCCATCTTGTCGGTCAAAAACACCGCTGAATACTGCTGCACTCGTGTACAGAATGGATCAATTTCAACTGACGGACTACACGGCTCATTTTTCTAATGAACAGATAACTAGATATATGTCTAAAATAAACGATCTACAGATTTGTGACCCTTATGGCTTTCCGGACGGAGTTTTCACGACCGGATTTTGAACTGCCAGCGGAATACCCGGATGTGTATAATTACCTCATTA
Source organism: Neoarius graeffei (assembly GCF_027579695.1). NCBI lineage: Eukaryota > Metazoa > Chordata > Actinopteri > Siluriformes > Ariidae > Neoarius > Neoarius graeffei. Next base: position 68,654,540 of record NC_083585.1, read on the forward strand.
ACTTTCCCTCGCTGTTCAGTGGTGAAGCACTGCGTGCCTATAAATCTCTGGACAGTTATCTTTACAGAAATTCAGGATTTGTCAGCGACTCAGATGTGGCATCTTGTAAACAAGAATCCTCATTGGACGGGTAAGTCACTTAAGTATTGAGTATAGCACTGACCAGCCGATTATAGAATAGAATAAGGTAATTCCAAATCGTCCGTCTTGTTTACATGGATCTGGCGTTGGAGAGGTAGAGGCTTGGCAGTGGAGATTTGAGTGGCTGTTTTCTGAGCTTAGTCAACAGGCCGGCTCTGCAGCCTCGCTTTTGCTTCTGCTCCCGGCGCCGCCTCCTTCGCTTTGCTTCCGATAACAATCCACGGAGACCCCGCTGGTCTTGCTATCTCGTCCAGAATGTTTTTTTTTTTCTCGTCCGGAATGTTGTGCATGCGATGGAAATCGCTACAAACCGTCATTTTCTGCTGGAAACCAATGTCCAGTAAGTCCATACGGTTGTAGTGGATATTGAAGTCCGGTACAGACGAACAACACGCAAAAATACACACAAAAAACATAAAAAACGTGCACAGGTAGGGAGAGCTTGTAGCCGCAGCCGTTGTAGTAGAATTGTATATAGTAGGGTTTTCCAGAAGAAAAGGTAGAAGTAAAAGCAGAAGTAGAACCAGAAGTAGAAGGCGGAATATGGCGTTTGACCGACAAGATGGCGTCTGTCACAATCTGGATCGGCTGTGACGTCACATGCAAGTGCTCCATATACATTCTTTCTGCCCAACCCCTGATTCTTCCCATGTTGGAATCAGTAACTTGGCCATACAGTCCTGTCCTGCTCAAACTACCCACTTTGTAGCCTACACTATCATCATGTAAACTAGAATCAAGGAGAAGTGTCATTCCAGCAGAATGACACATCAGATCTCCTCAGATTGTACATATAACTTTACTGTACATACCATATGATGACAGCCAAAAAAGGACATTTTTTTTTAACCTTTGTTACATCATCTCCTTCCAGACTGCGAGGATTGCAGATCCTTCTTTATCAATGAGTGTGAGGTTCATGGTCCAGCATTATTCATCCAGGATATTCTTGTTCCCATGGGGGTCACTGACCGAGCCAGACAAACCCTTCCTCCTGGTCTAGAGATTCAGAAGTCTGGTATTCCTGATGCTGACCTGGGAGTGTTTAATAAGGGAGAGACTGTTCCAGTTGGTGTGCATTTTGGGCCTTACCAGGGAGATTGGGTAGACCAAGAGGAAGCCATGAACAGTGTCTACTCTTGGGTGGTGAGTTTTGCAACATGGTAATTCATTCCAATGGTTGATTATAAACTGATTATCAGTGTTGCACGTCGGGCCTAATCTTTCATTCCTTTTCGTAAATCTCTTGACATACAAATTCTGGCCTTTCATCACCTCCAACACTCATGAAAACATTCCCCCTAATGCAAAGAAAGCACATCAATGTATGTGGTTTTTTTTAAGATGCAACATTGATCCCTCACTGAAATCCACAGTAATTCTGACACCAAGACCTCTATGGATCATGTACAGTGTATTGCAAAAGTATTCACTCCCCTTGGTGTTTGTTCTGTTTTGTCGCATTATAAGCTGGAATTAAAATGGATTTTTGGAGGGTTAGCACCATTTGATTTACACAACATGCCGACCACTTTAAAGGTGCACATTTTTGTTTTATTGTGACACAAACAATAATTAAGATGGAAAAAAGAGAAATCTGGAGTGTGCATAAGTATTCACCCCCTTTTGTATGAAACCCCTAAATAAGAGCTGCTCCAACCAATTCACTTCATAAGTCACATAATTAGTTGATTAAGATCCACCTGTGTGCAATCAAAGTGTCACATGATCTGTCACATGATGTCTGTAAAAATCAACCTGTTCTGGAAGGACCCTGACTCTGCAACACGACTAAGCAAGCAACATGAGAACCAAGGAGCCTCCAAACAGGTCAGAGACAAAGTTGTGGAGAAGTATAGATCAGGGTTGGGTTATAAAAAATATTTTAAAAAACCCTTTGAATATCCCACGGAGCTCCATTAAATCCATTATAGCAAAATGGAAAGAGTATGGCACCACTACAAACCTGACAAGAGAAGGCCCCGCCCACCAAAACTCACAGACCGGGCAAGGAGGGCATTAATCAGAGATGCAACAAAGATAACACTGAAGGAGCTGCAAAGATTCACAGTGGAGATGGGAGTATCTGTCCATAGGGCCAGTTTACTCTGTCCACCCACAGAGTGGGCGGGACTTTATGGAAGAGTGGCCAGAAAAAAAGTCATTGCTTAAGAAAACATGTTTGGGGTTTGCCCAACAGCATGTTTCAGACTCCCCAAACACATGGAAGAAGATTCTCTGGTCAAATGAGACTAAAATTGATCTTTCTGGTCATCATGAGAAATGCCATGTGTGACACAAACCCATCACCCTGAGAACACCATTCCTACAGTGAAGCATGGTGGCGGCAGCATCATGCTGTGGGGATGTTTTTCATCTGCAGGGACAGGAAAGCTGGTCAGGACTGAAGGAAAGATGGATGGCACTAAATACAGGGCAGTCTGGAGGAAAACCTGTTTGAGTCAGTCAGAGGTTTGAGACTGGGATGAAGGTTCACGTTCCAGCAGGACAATGACCCTGAACATACTGCTAAAGCTACACTGGAGTGGTTTAAAGGGAAACATTTAAATGTCTCGGAATGGCCGAGTCAAAGCCCAGACCTCAATCCAACTGGGAATCTGTGGCATAACTTGAAGATTGCTGTACACCAATGCAGCCCATCTAACTTGAAGGAGTTGGAGCAGTTTTGCCTTGAGGAATGGGCAAAAATCCCAGTGGCTAGATGTGCTAAGCTAATAGAGACACACCCCAAGAGACTTGCAGCTGTAATTGCAGCAAAAGGTGGCTCTACAAAGTATTGACTTTTTTTGGGGGGGTGAATACCTATGCACACTCCAGATATCTGTTTTTTCATCTTAATTATTGTTTGTGTCACAATAAAACAACAATTTTCACCTTTAAAGTGGTCGGCATGTTGTGTAAATCAAATGGTGCTAACCCTCCAAAAATCCATTTTAATTCCAGCTTGTAATGCGACAAAACAGGACAAACACCAAGGGGGATAAATACTTTTGCAAGACACTGTATTTGAAAAGGCAGTAAAATTTGGAGATACTTTGCATTTCAGGTGTCTTCTTTGTTTTTATATAATTCTTTATTGTATATTAACATTTCTTTCAGATATGCAGGAGCAGACAGTGTGAGGAATACATAGATGCCAGGAGAGACACACATGCTAACTGGATGAAGTGAGCAATACAGCTGTTGGGTCTTTTGTCTAATGATTTTATTTATTATAAAACTGTGGTCTTCCCTCTGCCGTTAATGGATTTGTCTGATTCCTCTTTTTTTTCTTCTTTTATTCCTCCCTTCATATATTCAGGTATGTGAATTGTGCTCGTAGTGGTGAAGAGAAGAATCTCATTGTGTTCCAGTATCAAGGGGGGATTCTTTATCGTTGTTGCCAACCTATCAAACCAGGGCAGGAGCTCTTGGTGTGGTATGAAGAGGAGTACACGAACAATCTCAGCCTTACGTTTCAATACCTCTGGAGCAAAAAGTCAACAAATGGTGATCATTTCATTTTCACTGCATAGTGTCCCTGGCGAGCACGATACCTGATTTATTTTAATATTTACCTGGATGTACAAATGGACCTGCTGCCAAAAATACCTAAGATCTGGACAAAATTTTGGCCAAGATATTTTGATTTCAGTTGTTAGTGAAAAGACATGAGGCACTGCTGTTTTAATTTTGGTGTAAAGCTGACACACTGAGCAACCCCAGAGCATTGCATAAGCAGTTCAGGAAAAGAAACTTAGACTGGAGATTTGGGGTTTTTAAATAATTTCTTGTTCCTATGAAGGCTGTTCTGGTACAGGTCCTTCCTAAAGGCATAATTGTACTGTGTGTGTGTGTGTGTGTGTGTGTGTGTGCGTGTGTGTGCTTGAAAGTTTGTGAACCCTTTAGAATTTTCTATATTTCTGCATAAATATGACCTAAAACATCATCAGATTTTCACACAAGTCCTAAAAGTAGATAAAGAGAACCCAGTTAAACAAATGAGACAAAAATATTATACTTGGTCATTTATTTATTGAGGAAAATGATCCAATATTACATATCTGTGAGTGGCAAAAGTATGTGAACCTCTAGGATTAGCAGTTAATTTGAAGGTGAAATTAGAGTCAGGTGTTTTCAATCAATGGGACGACAATCAGGTGTGAGTGGGCACCCTGTTTTATTTAAAGAACAGGGATCTATCAAAGTCTGATCTTCACAGCACATGTTTGTGGAAGTGTATCATGGCACGAACAAAGGAGATTTCTGAGGACCTCAGAAAAAGCGTTGTTGATGCTCATCAGGCTGGAAAAGATTACAAAACCATCTCTAAAGTGTTTGGACTCCACCAATCCACAGTCAGACAGATTGTGTACAAATGGAGGAAATTCAAGACCATCGTTACCCTCCCCAGGAGTGGTCGACCAACAAAGATCATTCCAAGAGCAAGGCGTGTAATAGTCGGCGAGGTCACAAAGGACCCCAGGCTAACTTCTAAGCAACTGAAGGCCTCTCTCACACTGGCTAATGTTAATGTTCATGAGTCCACCATCAGGAGAACACTGAACAACAATGGTGTGCATGGCAGGGTTGCAAGGAGAAAGCCACTGCTCTCCAAAAAGAACATTGCTGCTCATCTGCAGTTTGCTAAAGATCACGTGGACAAGCCAGAAGGCTATTGGAAAAATGTTTTGTGGACGGATGAGACCAAAATAGAACTTTTTGGTTTAAATGAGAAGCATTATGTTTGGAGAAAGGAAAACACTGCATTCCAGCATAAGAACCTTATCCCATCTGTGAAACATGGTGGTGGTAGTATCATGGTTTGGGCCTGTTTTGCTGCATCTGGGCCAGGACGGCTTGCCATCATTGATGGAACAATGAATTCTGAATTATACCAGCGAATTCTAAAGGAAAATGTCAGGACATCTGTCCATGAACTGAATCTCAAGAGAAGGTGGGTCATGCAGCAAGACAACGACCCTAAGCACACAAGTCGTTCTACCAAAGAATGGTTAAAGAAGAATAAAGTGAATGTTTTGGAATGGCCAAGTCAAAGTCCTGACCTTAATCCAATGGAAATGTTGTGGAAGGACCTGAAGCGAGCAGTTCATGTGAGGAAACCCACCAACATCCCAGAGTTGAAGCTGTTCTGTACGGAGGAACGGGCTAAAATTCCTCCAAGCCGGTGTGCAGGACTGATCAACAGTTACCGCAAACGTTTAGTTGCAGTTATTGCTGCACAAGGGGGTCACACCAGATACTGAAAGCAAATGTTCACATACTTTTGCCACTCACAGATATGTAATATTGGATCATTTTCCTCAATAAATAAATGACCAAGTATAATATTTTTGTCTCATTTGTTTAACTGGGTTCTCTTTATCTACTTTTAGGACTTGTGTGAAAATCTGATGATGTTTTAGGTCATATTTATGCAGAAATATAGAAAATTCTAAAGGGTTCACAAACTTTCAAGCATCAGTGTGTGTTTGTGTGTACACACACACACACACACACACATATATATATATATATATATATATATATATATATATATATATATATATATATATACACACACTGATATTGATTATTTATATATATATATATATCAGTGTGTGTATATATACACACTACACAGAATATAGTGCATCATTAGTTTCTTTACAATTTAGTGCTCTACATGAGATGGCCATGAGTTTGTGGACACCTGAACATCATACCCATATGTGGTTCTTCCTCAAAGTACTGCCACAAATTTGGAAACACAACTGTATAGAATGTCTTTGTACACTGTGGTGTTAAGATTTCCCTTCCTTGGAATTAAAGGGCCCAAACCTGTTTCATCATGACAGTGCACTTGTGCACAAAGCAAGGTCCATAAAGACATGGTTTACCACGGTTGATATGGAAGAACTCAAGTGGCCCAGGCTCTGACCTCAACCCCACTGAACATCTTGGTGACGAGTCTAATCGAAAGCCTTCCCAGATGAGTGGAGGCTGTTGTCTGGACAAACAGGGAATGTACACCATGTTAATGCCCATGGTTTTGGAATGGGCATATACAGTATAGGTATGGTGGTCAGGTGTTCACATTCCTTGGCCATATGGACTATTTGTAAATGCATTTAGTAACAGAGCACTTCTGGCTGATGTACAATAGACCCCTTTCACATGACGTCACCGCGCCGCGAGATTTTGTTAGGCGCCATATTGGAAGACCAAGTACATGCACTCACAATATAAAACAAAGTACGAGTGAGAGTAAAGTGACACGATGGCTGATAATTCTGGTTATGTGAGTACATTACCAGCTGCAGAAAGGGCACGGTATGTGGAGAAACTGGCTGTGATTGATGGGTTTGACCCATATGATAAGACTCGGGGCAAGGGAGAATGGAAACATAAGGAGGACCGGACACCAATTCTGCCATCTGTTTGCTACCCAGACATTGTAAACTATTTGTTGTTTACACCCAGTGCCTACACTCAGTGTTCGAACTATGCCGATATTTTCGGGGGGGGTCCCTTTTTTTCCCTTGGGGGGGGGGGGGGGGGGGGGGTGCTTGCGCTTGTCTCGGAGCGCGGATCTCCAAACACATGAGAAGCCTATCTTACGCACATATCACGCGGACTCCACACCTCCACACACGCATCGCGTCTGAAGTCATAACTCATCAGGGGAAATCGTGTCCGCATTGGCATGTTCAAAAAACAACCTCGCGTCAACAATGATACCACACGCAAGAAAAAAAACACAGTCAGGCTACTCAACAACCAACCTGGCAGCAGCGAGCAAGCCCCAAACCATCCTAAATTATTATTATTATTAAATTGTAGAAGTCTGGGAGGCTTGCTCCTCATACAGTTATCAACTTGGGGCCAATTTAGCATGTTTTAAATCTGAAGTTCTTGCGTTTGCTTACCTCAAAGTGTCCGCAGATCATGCACAGACTTATCCATTATATCCACAGTTTTTTGCCAAGTCTCACACAGGTTTCTTTCAAGTCTACTGTTGGGCCAATAAATCATAAATAAAACAGCTCAGATTTGTTTGTTTAAGTCGTTTGCCACTCCACTTTATTCTCGTGGGTTCACATACCGCTGCCGTTATTTCCCCCAATCACGAGTTTGTTGGTCTTCCAAAATGGTGCAGGGTCTGTTTACTTCCGGTTTCGGGTGACGTCAGTGAAAGGGGTCTATACTTGGAAGTGCTCACCCTCCCCCCTACCACCTAGGACAGGAAAACCCCCTGCCCTCTAGCTGACCCATCAGTCTGTGACAAATAGGGGAGAGAAAAGTAAGGGGAATGAAGCTGGAGGTGCCCAAAGAGAGATGTTTTAACGCTCACTGTGTCCACTGGCACTACTCCAACCACTAGAGCAGATCTGCCACTGGAGGCACTGGTCTAGTGAGAAGATCAGAAGCTCTAGGAGGAAACCATGGCATCATGGTTAGAGAAGCATCTTTGGGACCAAATGGTTATTGGTTCGAGTCCCTGGACCAGCAGGAATGCCTGAACAAGGCACCTGACACCCCCCACCCCACCCCACCCCACCCCACTGCTCCCCAGGCTGCTCTGGGTGTGTTGTACAGTATGTCGCTCTGGATAAGAGTGTCTGCTAAATGCCATTCGTGTAATGTCACTAGGCTCATGAGGTTTGAAAATTAAGACACCAACATGCAACAATATCCTGTCAGCCCCAATATCTGTATTTAATTTGTGGGCAGGCCACAAGCACAGCTGTCTTATCAATCTGGGGATATCTTCCACTTGGGACATTGGCAAGTGTCACATACTGTAATCTGTGACGTGTCCTTGCACTGTTGATCCCCACTTTATATCGTTGCTTCTCTTGGAGCAGTAAAGTCTCTCCAGGCGGTACGCAGGAATGATCTCCTTTTGCTTGACCTGGACTTTGTACCTCTACATTCTCAGCTGCTGATGTTTAGAGCTTATTCAATGTTTAGGCTTCATACAGTACTCTGGAAATAATTGTGGGTGGAGCAAAGGAAAATGATCCATGGCCACATTTCACCACCTGGGCAGCTGTTTAACTTGTCTAACTTTTGTCAATTATTCATTTGTCTTAGTGACCAGAATGGTTGGTTGAGGCAGGAATGAGGCTGGAATTACACTGTGTCCCCTCCCCTCCATATTCCAACAGACTGTCACTATACCTTGTTGTTTCTGCATGATTACTGGTTGTCGTTTGTTCCACTGATTTCTAAAATGCCTTTTTAATTTTCTTCTCCAGAAATGAGTGCCTCATGGCAAGTCTCTTCCTGCTCCTTGTGTCCATTTTCTTATATCTCTCAAATTTACCTCCACAAACATTTAAAAAGATGCCACTATGAAGAATATGTAAGATTGCTGAAATCTGGAGAAATTAAATACGATAACCTGATGTCCGCACAAAGCCTCAGCAGCCCAGGAATGTCCTCTGGTAATCTGTGCAATAACACCGGAGAAATACAGAAGGAAATCTGGCACTGTCCGGAGTGTGGGAAAAGTTTTACTCAGCTGAGTTACCTCTTACGGCATCAGCAGAGTCATACGAAAGAGCGGCCGTATCACTGCTCAGAGTGCGAGAAGAGTTTTACTACTGTAAGCGATCTATGCCGACACAAGCGCATTCATACAGGAGAGAAGCCGTATCATTGTTCAGAGTGCGGAAAGCGTTTTACACACCTGAGCACTCTCCAACAGCATCAGCTGCTTCACACAGGAGAGAAGCTGTATCAGTGCACAGAGTGCGGGAGGAGGTTCACGCAGCAGCGTGCCCTCCAACTCCACCAGAGCACTCACACAGGAGAGAAGCCGTTTTGTTGTTCGCAATGCGGGAAGAGTTTTACTCGACAAACCACTCTCCAAAGACACCAGCGCATTCACACAGGAGAGAAACCGTACGAGTGCTCGCAGTGCGGAAAGACCTTTACTTACCAGAGTTATCTCCAAACGCACCAGCGTGTTCATACAGGAGAGAAGCTTTATCAGTGCTCGGACTGCGGGAAGTTTTTTACTCGAAAGAGTACTCTCCAAATCCACCAGCGCATTCACACAGGAGAGAAACTGTACCACTGCGCGCAGTGTGGGAAGAGTTATACACAGCAAAGCAACTTCAAAATCCACCAGCGCACTCACACGGGAGAGAAGCCGTATCAGTGCTCGCAGTGTGGAAAAGGTTTTACTCGACAGCATCATTTCCAGTTACACCAACACGTTCACACTGGAGAAAAGCCGTATCAGTGTTCAGAGTGTGGAAAGAGTTTTACTCGACAAACTAACCTCCAGCTGCATGAGCGCATTCACACGGGGGAGAAGCCGTATCAGTGCCCCGAGTGCAAAAAGAGTTTTACTACCCTGAGTGATCTCCACCGACACAAGCGCATTCATACAGGAGAAAAGTCATATCGGTGTTCAGAGTGCGGAAAGAGTTTTACACACCTGAGCACTCTCCAGCAGCACCAGCGCATTCACACGGGGGAGAAGCCGTATCAGTGCTCAGAGTGCGGGAGGAGGTTCACGCAGCAGCGTGCCCTCCAACTCCACCAGAGCACTCACACAGGAGAGAAGCCGTTTTGTTGTTCGCAGTGTGGGAAGCGTTTTACTCGACAAACTACTCTACAAATACACCAGCGCATTCACACAGGAGAGAAACCGTACGAGTGCTCGCAGTGCGGAAAGAGATTCACTTATTTGGGTCCATTTAAGGCACACAAGTGCTCGACCGTGGAACTGTCACCATGTGACACTTTAACTTTAAAGCAAGAAACATGATCATCATTATTCATGTTAATGTGGAAAAACGTTGGCGTGTACACCGATCAGCTATAACAGTAAAACCGTAGACATATAAACATAGACGCCGCATTGAGCTGGTGGCCCGTTGCTGGGATACGTCAGAGTGTCCGCCGTATTGGATGTGGCAAATCTTCCCCGTAAACCAATGCAAGTAAATGGACTGAACTTCATAAAGCCCCTTTCTACAATAATGTTTAACTCGATGCCTTTTATTCACCCATTAAGACACGCGTATATATTTGGGAAACAAACAGGCATCAAAACAACACGTATAACTTTTAATGTGATGGTTATAAATAGCGTGCGAAATACCCGTCAATATTCCGTGGGAGGTGTGGCCTAAATTTCCTCAACATGCAGCAGGCCGATACCGGAATCAAGCTATCGGAAACTTGTTTTTTTTTTTTATTCCGCTTCTACTATCGTAGGCTACTAACGATATCTACACATCAAGGCATGTTTTGGAGCTCAGCGGGGATCGTGTAGAATAATGTGCTGTGCTTACGCTGCTGAAGCCGTGCCGTGCCGTGCCGTCTCCGCATCACTTTCATTAAATGCCGTGCAGATAGGCTATAAAATGTCTCCAAAAACAATTTTTGCAATACACAGTGCTATATGGAAAAAAATTCAATTAAACCGTATTACAATGGGATTGCTCCATGTGATTGCTTCACATTCAGAAAGGTTAAAAACATTCATCATACGTTCAAAAACGTTCATCATAGTGTGGCGCTGTATTCTCTAATTCTCACTGCTTATAACTCTACACCCCCCCGGTGGAGATGAGCTGGGAAACTGAAGACTGAAGGAGCAGCTCCCTCTCTGATCCTGACTGTCTGACCTGTTCTGTCCAAATCCTCCGTTCTGAAGTGTTCACTGCACAGCATGGATGACGGAGTAGCAGAAAACCCTTCCCGTCGCACAGCTGTCTCCCACTGCTTTTTCATGGCTTTATTTTTGGGAAACCTACATAGTATGTGAAAAGTTAGCTGAGCAACTAACAACAATCAGCGTAGTTACGAAGGAAATACTTCGTTGTTTGGAGACAGGTTTCACCGAGCGGCTATTATGCGCGAGACTTCATATTAGTGAGAAAGTCAGAAAAATCTGTTCGTAAAATTACGTTATAATGACCAAATACAATGAAAAGTATTTTTCCAGTCTCACCTGTGAAAGGTAATCCCATGTGATCTCGTTTGGACGGTAAACCTGTTGGTACAGTTAAACGCAGCACATGAATGAGGCATCTTTATTCTCGGCTGCTGTCTAGACGCTATACCAGAGACGGCTGAAGAATCTCCACTTTGCCACATCCAATATGGCGGCGAGGATGACGTATGATTCTACGCAGAAGGCGGCGTCTATGTTTATATGTCTATGAGTAAAACCACTCGCCTAATATTGTACAGGTTCTCCTCGTGCCGCAGCTACACTGCCCCATTAGCAGCAAGCTGTGATGCACTGTGCGTTCTGACACCTTTTAATCATGGTTAGCGTTAATTTTTTCAGCAATTTGTGTTACAGTAGCTGTTGGATTGCAAAGTACATTTTCTGTTTTCCCCTTTCATAAAGATGCAAGCAAGCACAAACTTGGAAGAGAGAGAGAAGAAAGTTTTATTGAAGTTTCAGATTCCTATCCAGGTGTTGCCCCTCTGAGAGCTAGTGCAGTGCTCACACTCTACCGACTCCCAGCCTCCTCTCTCTCACAAAACACTTACAAAAACACGTTTTTACTAAAGTTCTTCAACCCAAAGTCATAACAAAGACAAGGATGGTACTGTGGGCCTCTGAAGCCTCAAACACACACACACACGTACACATACCATCATCTCATCTCATCTCATTATCTGTAGCCGCTTTATCCTGTTCTACAGGGTCGCAGGCGAGCTGGAGCCTATCCCAGCTGACTACGGGCGAAAGGCGGGGTTCACCCTGGACAAGTCGCCAGGTCATCACAGGGCTGACACATAGACACAGACAACCATTCACACTCACATTCACACCTACGCTCAATTTAGAGTCACCAGTTAACCTAACCTGCATGTCTTTGGACTGTGGGGGAAACCGGAGCACCCGGAGGAAACCCACGCAGACACGGGGAGAACATGCAAACTCCGCACAGAAAGGCCCTCGCCGGCCACGGGGCTCGAACCCGGACCTTCTTGCTGTGAGGCGACAGCGCTGACCACTACACCACCGTGCCGCCACATACCATCATTTACAACACATCTCATCCTGCTTGTTCTATGCTCTAGGTTTTACCCCTTATCTGTGACCTGAGCTTGTAAATACCTGTTTTGGGGCTCTGGTTTTAACACAAGTCATTGGTCCATTGGGGAAAAACTCTGTCCATCAGGCAGAGAATTATACCAGGCCTAAAATAATGAAGATCTAAGAAAACCCTCTTCACCATTCTTCCCTCCCCCCCTTTTTGATCAATTAAGTTATTAATAATCAAAACAAAAGAAAGAGTATATAAGTGGTGACGTATGATAATGGTTGTGAATATGAAATAAGTGGATAAACATGAAAACAACAAGCAACTAAAATTGCTGAGATGAATGGTGAGGCTGAGTTAATGCTCTACTTGCGTGCAGGAATTTTAGGGTCTGTAAATCATAATAATGATCAGTATGACTGAATTGAGGTAGTTTGTCTTTGTGAATGAAGTGCCCGAACTCTGGCCATTTGGAGGCAACCAGAGATGCAGGTCTTCATTATAGCAGCGGCAACTGGGAAAAACAACAGAAGAAGAATGATTGGCATGGCAATTTGAACTGTTATTGAAAACCATGGCCCACTCCATGATGACAGTCATGAATTCAAAGCCCAATCATGTGTTTGTGAATGTCCATGACTAGGGAGGAAACTTTCACTGATGTGTCTAGAATGACTGTGGAACGTTCCTTGACAATAACGGTGCAAGTGCCTCCTTTTCTGCTATCATTGTCATGTGATGGATTGAATGTGTGATTCATCTTACCGTTACTGATTCTTCCATAACACTCACCCTCAACAATGGTATGCTGTGTTCACACTTATACCGGTACGAAAGTGGTATAACTGTATCGATACAAAGTATATCGGTACAGTTTAGTGCATCTGTCCACACTAGCGAGAAATGTTTGCGGTTTTCTTTCACAGTAGTTGAAATGCTTCCATGGTTACCGAGTAACTTTTTTCAGAGAATATATGGCATCCATTATTCCGAGATCTCGAGAAAACAAAACAATTATTTCATGATCTCAGCTGGATCACTGTATCTCCGTCGGTAGAGACGAAGCCGGGCCAGTCTTCTGCGGAGGTGCCGCGGACTAATTTTGAAATTATCCCTTATTAAAAGACTTAATGCAATCTCTCCCTGTGTCAACCCCTGATCAAAATATTGCCTTATTAGGTGATCGATTATTCCAGACATTCTAATGACCAAAGTTGCGTCTATACAGAATGAGAAATAGCCCCAAAGTCAGCATATCACAAGTCTCTTGGCGCACCTGAATGAACCATTTCTCAGCTGTTTACTCGAGATCATGAAATAATTGTTTTGTTTTCTCGAGATCTCGAAATAACAGTTTTGTTTTCTCGAGATCTCAAATTAGTTGTGTTGTTTTCTCGAGATCCTGAATTAATTATGTCGTTATCTCGGGATAACAAGGTGAATAAAAAAAAGGATTATATGAAGGGCCTCTCTCGGCTTCCGTACGGATGAAACAGCGTGTGTGTGCTTTTTGTTGTCAGTGTACAGTCTGTATTTCTGGTGGTCATTTATTCAGTCGAATCGTATAAAACGTGCGAGGCAGTTGAGAAAGAAACAAACGAATCTCCGTTCTTCACTATTTTATTCAGCGAAGACATCGATTGAGGTGTGTGACTTTGCGCATTATATTTGTATCGATACAGAGCCGCTTCATCTGTCCACACTACAGCGAAGCGCTACAGTACCGATACTGTACCAGTACGAACCCCATACATTTGTGGGTTTCGTACCGATACAGTTACAGTGGTGCTTGAAAGTTTGTGAACCCTTTAGAATTTTCTATATTTCTGCATAAATATGACCTAAAACATCATCAGATTTTCGCATAAGTCCTAAAAGTAGATAAAGAGAACCCAGTTAAACAAATGAGACAAAAATATTGTACTTGGTCATTTATTTATTGAGGAAAATGATCCAATATTACATATCTGTGAGTGGCAAAAGTATGTGACCCTTTGCTTTCAGTATCTGGTGTGACCCCCTTGTGCAGCAATAACTGCAACTAAACGTTTGCGGTAACTGTTGATCAGTCCTGCACACCGGCTTGGAGGAATTTTAGCCCGTTCCTCCGTACAGAACAGCTTCAACTCTGGGATGTTGGTGGGTTTCCTCACATGAACTGCTCGCTTCAGGTCCTTCCACAACATTTCCATTGGATTAAGGTCAGGACTTTGACTTGGCAATTCCAAAACATTAACTTTATTCTTCTTTAACCATTCTTTGGTAGAACGACTTGTGTGCTTAGGGTCATTGTCTTGCTGCATGACCCACCTTCTTTTGAGATTCAGTTCATGGACAGATGTCCTGACATTTTCCTTTAGAATTCGCTGGTATAATTCAGAATTAATTGTTCCATCAGTGATGGCAAGCCGTCCTGGCCCAGATGCAGCAAAACAGGCCCAAACCATGATACTACCACCACCATGTTTCACAGATGGGATAAGGTTCTTATGCTGGAATGCAGTGTTTTCCTTTCTCCAAACATAACGCTTCTCATTTAAACCAAAAAGTTCTATTTTGGTCTCATCCATCCACAAAACATTTTGCCAATAGCCTTCTGGCTTGTCCACGTGATCTTTAGCAAACTGCAGATGAGCAGCAATGTTCTTTTTGGAGAGCAGTGGCTTTCTCCTTGCAACCCTGCCATGCACACCATTGTTGTTCAGTGTTCTCCTGATGGTGGACTCATGAACATTAACATTAGCCAATGTGAGAGAGGCCTTCAGTTGCTTAGAAGTTACCCTGGGGTCCTTTATGACCTCACCGACTATTACACGCCTTGCTCTTGGAGTGATCTTTGTTGGTCGACCACTCCTGGGGAGGGTAACAATGGTCTTGAATTTCCTCCATTTGTACACAATCTGTCTGACTGTAGATTGCTGGAGTCCAAACTCTTTAGAGATGGTTTTGTAACCTTTTCCAGCCTGATGAGCATCAACAACGCTTTTTCTGAGGTCCTCAGAAATCTCCTTTGTTCGTGCCATGATACACTTCCACAAACATGTGTTGTGAAGATCAGACTTTGATAGATCCCTGTTCTTTAAATAAAACAGGGTGCCCACTCACACCTGATTGTCATCCCATTGATTGAAAACACCTGACTCTAATTTCACCTTCAAATTAACTGCTAATCCTAGAGGTTCACATACTTTTGCCACTCACAGATATGCAATATTGGATCATTTTCCTCAATAAATAAATGACCAAGTATAATATTTTTGTCTCATTTGTTTAACTGGGTTCTCTCTATCTACTTTTAGGACTTGTGTGAAAATCTGATGATGTTTTAGGTCATATTTTTGCAGAGATATCGAAAATTCTAAAGGGTTCACAAACTTTCAAGCACCACTGTATACCGCTACAGTACCGGTATAGTTGCTAGTGTGGACAGGTGTTGCGGTACGAAAGTAGTTTCGTATCGGTACAAAATCCCTAGTGTGGACAGGGTAGTAGTATACACTATCTCTTGAATCTTTTCAAAATCAAAAAGTTCACAGTTAACAACTATTAACTAAAGAATAAAACTCAAACCAGAAACAACAATTATAAGATCATGTGCTTATATGGTGATCCAAACAATTTCTATAACTGCCTAGATTATATGAATGATTAAATGTTATGACAGTGTGACTGAATTGCTAAAAGTTCTTGAATATCTTGAATCTTCTTTTTTTCTGGCTTGTTTATGACTTTATGCTCTGTAGAACAGGCATGCGTAGGCCAGTTGGGGAGCGGTTGCTTGCACTTCACCCAGTTGACTTGTTGTCTTGTTGCTTCTTTCTGTTGTCTGGATCGTCCACCAGCTTCACATGCGTGGTGTGACTCTACCATGGTTTTCCTTTCACTTTCACTGCTGCTTCAGTGACGAGGATTAGGGTCCTTCAAACATTGGCGCTAGCAGTGTTTGTAAGTGTTGTGGCTTGGAGATCAGAACCCACTGTCCTGGTACCAGGCTGTGTCCACCAGGTCTAGGTGAGATCCAAGCATCAATCGCTTGCTCTCTTGCTGTCTGAATTGAGTCTGTAAGTTGGGAACGGTACTTCTGCAATGCAGCACTAGCCAAATGGACATTGGCAGTATGCAAGTCAATCGTTCCTGGTAAAGCCACTGGTCTGCCTGTAATGATTTCACTGGGGCTTGGCCCAATGTCTTTGTTGTGGGTGGCTCTTATACTGCATAGCACTATGGGGAGCGCCTCTAGCTATGAGAGCCCTTCCTGATGCATTTTGGACAATCTCTCTTTGATAGTTTGATTCATTCTCTCCACCATTCCTGATGATGAGAGCAGTGGAGCTTCCATTCCATGCCTAGCATCCGACACACTTCTTTGCAGACCCCACTCGTGAAGTGGGTTCTGTGGTCTCAATCCATGGTTTCAAGGAGGCCCCAGCGAGAAATGATGTCTCTGACCAACACTTTTGCAGGGTGAGTGGCTGTACTCAGCCTTGTGGAGAATGCTTCCACCCACCTGGAATATTTGTCCACCACAACGAAAACTTCAGAATATCCACGTGACTTTGGCAGTGTTATGTAGTCCATCTGTAGATGTTGGAATGGGCCTGGAGGTCCTCATCAAAGGAGTTTTCATTTTTCTGACAGATAGCACATCGCCCAGACACCATTTCAGCTTCTTTTTGAAATGTTGGATTCCACCATGTCATCCTGAATCTGTAGACAATTTTCTCTACTCCTATGTGACCCAAGCAGTGTATCTGTGTGGCGAGATATGGTCGTAGTTTTGCAGGAGCAGTTACTTTGTCTCAGTGTTTCCACAACTCACTATCATGTTTCTTTGCCCCATTTTCTATCCAGATCCATTTTTCCTCTCTGCTACAATTGTCTTGTAACTTCTTGATGTCAGAGTATGTGTTTGTAGAATCTTTAGATTCGCTGTTTCAATTTGATTGTCTGTCGTTTTGTTATCCCCTTCCTTCGTGGATAATTTTGCAGCCCCGTCTGCTTGCACATTTCAAGTCAAGATTTATTTGTATCGCGCGTTTAACAATAAACATTGTCGCAAAGCAGCTTTACAGAATTTGAACGACTTAAAACATGAGCTAATTTTATCCCTAATCTATCCCCAATGATGAAGCCTGTGGCGACGGTGGCGAGGAAAAACTCCCTCAGACGACATGAGGAAGAAACCTCGAGAGGAACCAGACTCAAAAGGGAACCCATCCTCATTTGGGCAGCAGCAGACAGCCTGACTATAACATTAACAGTTTTAACATGAAGACAGTTTCGTTGATGTTATAAACTCTTCATTGATGGAAACTTGAGTGCAAAACTGTTCATGACAACTGCAGTCCTAAAGTTAGCAAGTCAGCTGTAGTCCTCAGCCATAAAAGCATTACTGTAAGAGTCCAGAGCGTCCTCCAGGTGTGACTTTCAACTGTCCTCATGGGGCCGTCCTCCACAGGAGCGATGTGATGAGACTCCAACCAGACACAGGGCACCAGGATGGTTCGGGCAGGTCCGAGGAGCAGAAGAGATTTCCTTATGCTTCTTCTGTGTTTTGTCTCTGTGTGCTTTGACTTTGGTAATGGACACTTCTTTATGCAGCTGCAGTGCAGCTAATAGTCCTTCGACTAACTGTCTGTTCTTTACTGGATTTCCAGCAGCTTTCACAAAACCTCAGTTTTTCCATAATTGTCCAAAATCATGTGCCACTCCAAAAGCGTATCTGGAGTCTGTGTCGTTGTTCACTGTGCCTCCACTGGCTAAGTTACAAGCTTCAATGAGTGGTTTCCGTTCTGCTTGTTGTGCTGATGTATTTGTTGGTAGAGCCCCTGATGTCAGTACTTCATGTGTCGATGTTACTGCCCAGCCTGCCACTCTCTTTTTGTTTTTCTGTTCAGGAGAGCTTGTTTCAGTGCCCCATGATTGCTGTTATCCATATTGTCATTTCTGATGTTGTCAATGTCTGAACATCTCATCTCATCTCCAGTGCTGGGAATAACGGTGTTAGAGTATAACGGCGTTACTAACGGAGCCACATTTTGGGTAACGGAATAATTACTTAGTTACTTAATCCATATTTGTATCGCCGTTACCGTTACTCGGGAAGTAACGTGATGCGTTACAATTTGATATGGGTGCCTTGACAACATGAGCATTGGCAACACGGTACCGCAATATATAATAATAATTATGTACCAATATGGCTTTTACATTCTCCCATTCACCCTTTGAATGCAAGAGAACAAATCGTGATTTGCTAAGATGTTCTAGGTGGGTGGAGTCGATTGTGTTTTCCCGCTACGCACACACACGCGCACACAGAGATGGGGAAGAGACAATGGCAGCACCAAGCCGCAAAGTCGCATTTTCGAACTGGAAACACCGGCATAATTTCATGCTGGTTGAAGTCAAAGGCAATAATGTTTATGTCCAATGCAAACTGTGCCCTGGAAACAAAGTTCTGTAAATGCGTTAGTAACTGCGTTACTTCACTAGAAAAGAACAGTTATCCTCGTTTATCTGTAAGCAAAAAAAAAAAGTAACGCAATAAATACTTTTCCTGGTAACTAGTTACTTTTCTAGTGAAGTAACGCAGTTACTAACGCAATTACTTTTTTGGAGAAGTAACTAGTACTTGTAACTAATTACTTTTTCAAAGTAATGTGCCCAGCACTGGTCATCTCATCTCATTATCTGTAGCCACTTTATCCTGTTCTACAGGGTCGCAGGCGAGCTGGATCCTATCCCAGCTGACTACGGGCGAAAGGCGGGGTTCACCCTGGACAAGTCGCCAGGTCATCACAGGGCTGACTTAAAACATATATGAGCTAATTTTATCCTTAATAGATTTATTTATCCTTACTCCCTAGAATCCCTATAATAATTACTCCAGGTTTCTCTGAAACAGCTTCATACTGTACATTGCAAATGGTTCATGTGCACCTTGAATGCCGCTGAGGATTTTTCCCCAACAAACACATGCATCAGTGTGATTGCGAATCCATTCTTCTAATGGCATCCATGCAGCAGTTAGGCCTTTGGTCTTCGCCTATGGCTTCATCCAAGGCTCTTGTGAGTGTAGCTTGTTCACGTGGAGTCAGTAAGGCTTGCAGGTTATAAATATCTTTTAAGCAACGAAGTTTGTACCAGGTTTTCATCCCATCTAATGTAGGATGTTTCATGTTTTACTCCACTTGTCAATATCATCAGGAGCAGGTACCTGGTGCTGATGAATCAATACTCCAGCTCTTGTCTTTAATTGTCTTAGCTGGGTTATCTCTTCGCTTTCCAAATCACTGGAGCTTTCACTTTGATTCATCTCATTCATCAGAGTGTGTTTCTTCTCTGCTGCGGTTTGCGTTTTCATCTCTAGGGGGTGACTATGGCCTGACTTCATCTCGGAGTAAGTCAGTGCACTGGATGATGCATGAGGGATGGAGGGGTGACAGCCCAGAAGAGAAGCACAAGCATTTGCCAGATTTTTCTTTGGTTTATTTATTTATTTATTTATTTATTATTTTTAAAAATAATTTCCGTTACAACTCATCACTTACTGTAGCTTTACACCAATGAAGCTGTTGCTCCAAATCAGCTTTAGATGCGAGCTGTTCTTCTAAATGGGCTTTAGACTCAAGCAGTTGTTTAAGATTTGCATTCTGCTCAACTTCTGCATTTACATTTCTCTCCATGCTCTCTTGCATTTGTCTCTCTGGACAACTTCGTTCAGAGTGTGGGAAAGTGCAGGAGAGCAGAATCACACTCCTCATCGCTCTGTGCATTTTTGATCGGCTCCGTCACCTGACATGTTATTGATATTTTATAGATGTTTTCTTGACTGTTTGTGTCCAAACTGGACTAAGGTCAACATTCTTAACAGAAGCATGTAAGATATGAAAATTATTTTTCTATGACGGTATGACATGCTGAAATACACTTTCACTTATTTTTCACGAGTGATCACATATTCATATTACTCACATGATCATGTGTAATGTTTGTGATTTTTTTTTTCCCCCATAAGGGTATCTAAATAAAGTGCTACCATGTTAGTATATGATGTAAACCTGGAAAGATTTTATAGCAACACGTTCAGACTCGTCTCCAGATGGTGAGTGACATCAGACTCGGTGTGTTTCGTCATCAGTAACGGTTCATTCAGGACTCTGAAGCTTTTGTACTCCATTGATCTCAGCACAGAGGTCTGAGTGTGGGAAAGTCAGACGAGCTCAAAACCCACACTGACTCACAAAGACACGACACGAGACACATCTGTTACAGCCAAGCTGCTGGTTTAAGATCTGCGACCTTTAACTTGGTAATAAATCCGGTACTGTATGTTCTCCTTACATGGATTGTGTCTTGAAGTACATCAGATTTGATCAGAGATTATTGGTAATACTGTATAGAGCTTTATCATGTTGCATTGAGATGGTCAGATTGGGTAAATATTGCTCAGCAGGAAATGACGATGGAACTGGATAATTCTGTCACTTCACGCTTCAAGCTTATATATGCTTTTTCTCAGAAAAAAATTACTAATCGGTTTAGCTGTAGCAGGATTTATTAATGTGGCTAGAATAATATTGAAGAACTGGAAATGTTCGAAGCCTTGTAACAAGGATTGAATCAGTTTAATGACGTCAACAAACGCATATAAAGTGATGAACTGTCATGAGTCGGAGTCTAAATTTGGGATGCCTTTATTAGATTGCTAGAAGATAGTAGGTATGTTACAGTAATAAGATTATTTATTTCAGCCCATCTATGTTTACCACGAGGTGCTGATTATTTAATTTTATTTTTCTCCTTTTTTTTATCATGCTACAATTGTGAGTGTTGTGTATCTGTTGAGTTTTACAGATTGCAGTGTACTATGTTTTTGTTGTAAAAAGAAATAAAAAATATTTAAAAGTAATTTTCACGTTCTCATACATGATATCTTAATCGTATCAAAACCTTTTTATGAATTCCTGATTGAAAACGAACCCTGAATTGATGACAAAAAAAAAAGGTCTAACATATACAGGAAAATTTATATTTATACAGGGAAATGTTTGAGATCATTTTTCAGCCAGTAGGGATCTTTCCCTCCAGATGGTGAGATCCTTACAAGCGGTGTTTAAACGTCACTAATGATCCATTCAGGACTAAAGCTTTTGTACTCCACTGATCTCAGCACAGAGGACTCAGGCTACATCCACACGGCAACGAGATTTTTTTTTAGCAGGTAAAAAAAATATCGCGTCCACATGGGCAACGGATCAGTAAAATAGGTTCATATGGCAACGCAACGCTTGCTGAAAACGATGCAATACACATGCCACACCTCTGCGTGTGCTGTAAGACGGTTCCATCAGAGACACCAGAACAATAGAAGAAGTAGGACGCATGCGCATAAACCCTTTCTTCTACCTGGCGTGAAGCACTCACAGGAACAAGCACACAACAACAAGAAGAAGATGGCTGCGACTACGTGAGGAAAAACCGACTCTCTTGTCTGCTAAACTTAGCAGCGACTGCAGCACTGAACTACTACTACTCTGGGGTCCGCCATTGTTGCTGTTGTTGTTACGAATGATGCGCGTGAGAGTGCTGCTTGTTCTAGTCATGTGGTTGTGACGTCATCGTAAACAAATCCGTTCTACTCATCCAGACGACTTCGCAACGACGCCGTTGCCAGATTTTTCCACTCTGGAAACCGTTCTCAAAAAATATCGTTTTGGGGAACCCAAAACGCCGGTGCCGTGTGGACGCCAGGCCGAAACGATAAAAAATGTTATCGGATTCACCTGAATCCGTTGCCGTGTGGACAGCGCCTCAGCGTGGGAAAATCAGACACTCGTTCCTCATGTTGGCAAACACCATCGAGCCGTAAAGTGCATCTGTGACAGAATAACCCTCTACTCTACGCCCTGTACACCCATGACTGCTCACCAACCCACCCAACCAACCACATTATAAAATATGCGGATGACACCACCGTGGTTGGACTCATCTGTGGTGAGGACGAGACATCGTACAGGGCTGAGGTAGAGAAACTGTCGCTCTGGTGCTCAGAGAACAACCTGACCCTGAACGTCCAAAAGACAAAAGAACTCATCATGGACTTCAGGAAGAAAAGACAGGACCACGCCCCCCTCCTCATAAATGGAGAACGGGTGGAAACTGTCACCACCTTCAAGTTTCTGGGCACCCACATCTCCGCTGACCACACCTGGACTTGTAACATCAGGGCCCTAGTAAAGAAGGCTCAGCAGCGGCTGCACTTTCTGCGTGTTCTCAGGAAGAACAACCTGGACACTAAGCTGCTGCTGGCCTTCTATCACTCCTCTGTGGAGAGCGTGCTGACGTACTGTCTGGGTGTCTGGTACGCAGGGTCCACAGCTGTGGATAGGAAGGCGGTGCAGAGGGTCATAAACACCGCCCAAAAAATCATCGGCTGCCCTCTGCCCACCCTGGAACACATCTCCACATCCCGCTGCCTCAGAAGAACCAAGGCCATCACAGGAGACCCCTCACACCCTGCCCACCCCCTGTTTGATCTGTTGCCCTCGGGGAGACGCTTCAGGTCAATAAAGTCCCACACCAGCAGACTGACAAACAGCTTCTTCCCATGGGCCATCAGGACTGCCAACAACAACGGACACATACACACACACTCTCTCACAAACGGACTCACATAAAACACCACCCCAACAACCAACAAATCTACCTCCGCTTCTTGTTTAAGTACTTTATATTTATTGCTTTTTATCTGCAAATTGCACATTTTATGTCTCAATTTTGAAACTATAATTAACTCCCTGACGTTTTTATTCCCTGACGTTTTTTATTGTATATTCTGTGTCTCTAATGTGCATTTTATTTTCTGGTGTATGGTGGCTCTGTGGGAGCACCCTCAATTTCGTTGTATCTCCCGGTACAATGACAATAAAGATTATTCTATTCTATTCTATTCTATTCTATTCTATTCTATTCTATAAGGGATGTCGAACCTCCAACCACCAGAAATAATTTATAACAGATCCGAATAAAATGCATATCAGTATACATAAACTTTTATAACTTTGGTTGATGATAAATAATTATGGTAATAGCCCTGTTGAATTCTCACTTTTGATTGGTTAGATGTTGATAACGTTCTGTAACGGTAATTCTTACAGTAGTGTCATACTTTATACAGAAATATTAGTGTTTTAATTGTCCTTTTCCCCCCAAAAGGATTAATAAAGTTAATCTCTATGTGTCTGATGGACTCAGAATGTGAGTAAACATTAAAACTAGTTTTCAAACTTCATATAAAAAAATGAATCTTGTTGTTCAACAATTCCTCAAGTTAGCCTTATTTATTTTAGGAGACTGCAATATTGAAGTGTCTTTCATCATAGACCAGTGCACTGCAAAAAATAAAACTCTTAGGAAGTTTATTTGTCTATTTTCAAGTCAGAACATCTGGCCACCCTTATTATAAGACACAAGCAAAACCTCATTTAGCTAGAAAGGCTAGTTTGTAGACAGTCCATCTTGAAAATCTTGTATAGACAAAATGTCTTGAAAAAGTCTTATTTGGAGCACCTTTGAAAATAAAACAAGTTTTTTTTAAAACAAGTAAGTACATTTTGGACATTTGTCAAATGCGGTTCATCTTGTTTCAAGAAAAAAAAAGTATGTTTGTTCTGGGAATAAATGAACTTTACTGAAATCTTTGAATCTTTCATTACAATTCATCTCCACCTTACAGATCCTAAGTTTACTGTGACTGTTTTCTCAGTCATTCAGAGTGAGCTCCTTCTAGATGCTGTACGGTACAGACTCTAGACCAGAGAAGTGCCTTCAAAAAGGCTACGAGTGAGTGGAGGCCGTTTTAGTGAGGGCTTTTTGGAATGCTGTGAGTTAAGTTCAGTGGTTTTTTTTGTTTGTTTGTTTGTTTGTTTGTTTGTTTTTTTGGTTTTTTTTGTGCCTGATCTTGTAAACCCCTCGTACACATGAATAGTCAGTGCCCCCAAAATGCACTGTTGCTTTGGTGTTGTGTAAGCACTGTAAGTCAAAATGCGTAGACTTTTTATTATTATTATTATTATTATTATTATTATTATTATTTTTGGTGCCTGAGGTCCTGGGGAAGTGGAATCTTAAGAGATGTTTTAATGTTTGAATGTTGAAATGGGAAAAAAATAAATAAATAAATAAACTTGTTGCAATGCTACACGTGTCGTCAACTTTATTCAAGATAGTCTCTGGTCTCATATCTAGAGTATTTTACTAATTACAGGTCACAAAAGGAGAATCTTTTAAGCTAGCAATGCTTAGTTGTAGAATTTAACAATCCTAATATTAGTATATTTATCTTAAATTCAGTTTTTACTGCTAAGACTTTGTCATGAATTTAAGTGAAATACCCTTAAAATGAAATAAATAAAAATGACTTGAATGGCTAAATGTAAGAAGTACGATCTTGTTATAAGAACTATTTTGATTATTTTGAGTTAATCACACACACACATCACATTATCTCTAGCCGCTTTATCCTTCTACAGGGTCGCAGGCGAGCTGGATCCTATCCCAGCTGACTACGGGCGAAAGGCGGGGTTCACCCTGGACAAGTCGCCAGGTCATCACAGGGCTGACACATAGACACAGACAACCATTCACACTCACATTCACACCTACGCTCAATTTAGAGTCACCAGTTAACCTAACCTGCATGTCTTTGGACTGTGGGGGAAACCGGAGCACCCGGAGGAAACCCACGCGGACACGGGGAGAACATGCAAACTCCACACAGAAAGGCCCTCGCCGGCCACGGGGCTCGAACCCAGGACCTTCTTGCTGTGAGGCGACAGCGCTAACCACTACACCACCGTGCCGCCTTGAGTTAATCAGATCTCGCATAATAAGTTCCCCAATCTTACTTTGGAATTATTTCATCTAAAAACAGGTTAGATTTTTCATCTTACTTTAAGAAATCTTACCAAGTCAAATTTGACTAGTTCCATTGGCAGATTTTTTTCACCTGATTCAAGCAAATATGCTTTGTTTTAATCTTTTATTTCTTATTTTTGAAAGGTCATTTTTTGCAGTGTGCGAGTCCCTCCTCGAAATGATAAACTGCCCCTCAGGGTCTTTTCTAAAAGATGCATTAGCATGTGAATAGGCACACTTCTGTTGTCTCTGATCCAGTCTTTGAATGGTCAGAGTGTGGGAAAGCTCAGGAAGGAAGAGTCACAGGCTACATCCACACGACAACGGCAACGAGATTTTATTTTAAAAAATATCGCGTCCACATGGGCAACGGATCAGTAAAATATCAAGTACATATGGCAATGCAACGCTTGCTGAAAACGATGCAATACACATGCCACACCTCTACGTGCGCTGTAAGACGGTCCCATCAGAGACACCAGAACAATAGAAGAAGTAGGACGCATGCGCATAAACCCCTTCTTCTACCCGGCGTGAAGCACTCACAGGAACAAGCACACAACAACAAGAAGAAGATGGCTGCGACTATGCGAGGAAATCGTGCCTTCTGTGTGTACGAATTAGTTTTATTAGTGTGCATAGTTTTATATAACTTAATTTTCTTATTGTGTGTGAACATTTTGAAAAGCAGTCTTATCCAATAAAAAAAGAAATTCAAGAAATGGTTCAGTTACTTGTTTATTTAAAAGAAAAGCTGTATACAAAAGTGAATGCAATGCAGTGGTTCATACAAAACAGCGAGAGTGCTGCTTGTTCTAGTCATGTGGTTGTGACGTCATCGTAAACAAATCTGTTCTACTCATCCAGACGACTTCGCAACGGCGCCGTTGCCAGATTTTTCCACTCTGGAACCCGTTCTCAAAAAATATCGTTTTGGGGCACCCAAAACGCCGGTGCCGTGTGGACGCCAGGCCGAAACGATAAACAATTTTATCAGATTCACCTGAATCCGTTGCCGTGTGGACAGCCTCACAGTCTATTCACCTGAAACTCCACCAGCCACAGGGAGCTTTTGGGTGCACGCAGGGGAGTAGACACGCTTTTGGGTATGAGGGGGGGTGAACTTTAACACACAGTTTTGTTGACATCATTAGCATAATCATGGTCTTGGCATGTGAATCAGGAAGTCGCAACGAGTCTCACATGGGAATAGACACACGTGAATAATGATGGAGTCACAGGGGAAATAATAGTTTAGAAAGTATGAGGAATATGATGGTTGATTATTTGTTTATAAATCATCCAAAGATGATGTCAGAAAGTAGTGAAAAAAATCACCTTTACAGTTGGCAATTCTATTGTGGGATCACTGTGACCCAGAATATACACAATTTTTATTAATAAATACTACAGCACATTTGTTGAACTTTAGTAGCTCTGGCTTCACACGTGTGAGCAGTGATGATGCGTGCTCGGTCAGTGACAATGATCCCAACATCAGGCAGCACATCTGCTCTCTTTACAGGGTCACCACTTTCCCAGATACACACCGTATTCAGTGAGCCCATGTCCATCACCCCACCCCTCCACCTGCTCCCCTGAGACATGGACATTGTCCTCTGCTTGAAGAGCACGGAGCATGTGGCAGCCCTACATTCCTCATTGTGTCTCTGAGCTCTCCCATTGGCTCCAAACTGTGAGAAACTCCAACAAGTCCAAGACCCACACATTCATATGGAGATTTGGGAGGATAAATACAGAAGACGCAGCCAGTACAAATCACACTCACTCTACGCACAGAGATCTGCAGCACAGAGAAACAGCCATGGCACCAACCATCACTTCAGCAGTGACCATCTCAAACCATCTCCTACCACAGAATAACCAGGTCAATGGAGAACCTGCTTCCTTTCAATTCTTATAATTATCTGCTTTATACTTAATAACTGTTTATAGTTCAAGCCGACTAAATGTTCTCTTTTTGTTATTTGCAGCTGAGGAAACCAATGGTGGAGAAGATGCGCAGAGACCGTATCAACAGCAGCATCGAGCAGCTGAAGTCTCTCCTGGCTCCAGAGTTCCTCAACCAGCAGCCTGACTCCAAGCTGGAGAAAGCAGACATCCTGGAGATGACAGTCAGCTTCCTGAGACGACGCCAGCAGCAGCAGCCCGCATCCTCCTCCAGCTCAGCAGCTGTCAATCAAGGCTTCTCCAGATGTGTCCATGAGGTTTTTCACTTCCTGACCAAAGAAGTGAAGACACAGAGCCAGAGAAAACTGCTGAGCCACTTCCAGAATCTGCAGCCATCTTCAGATGAGAACACGAGGGAAAGTGTTCTGCCTCAGCTGAGCTCGACAGAGCAGCAGATCATCAGCGAAGAGAAGAGTTCAGTTAAGAGCGCCCTCTGGAGGCCCTGGTGAAGAGAAGATCAAGACTGAAGATGAAAAGCTGGAAACACAAGTTAACGTGGACTTTATTTCTCTACGTTACAACTTGTGCGTGAACAGGATTATAAGTGAGTTGTTAAAACTTAACATTTAATTGTCTTATGGCAATAGAACTATATCACTCTTCTCTGAGAAAGCTTTTGAAATGAAGATGCTGATAAACTCCAGTTAGGAGCGACATCACGATCTGCAGTTAGATCTCTACAGTGCATGTTTGTATTGTTATAAATAACATTGATAAATTGTTTTTAATTTTTGAAACATCTTTTACTTTGCTATTTCCATTTTTGGAAAAACATTGTATGTATTATCCTATGTTAGATCTAACATTTGTCTTATCTTTTTGATTTTACAAAACCGATTATACTTGATCAGGTTTGATCACAGTTTTGGGAATTGATCACCAGTTACACTGTGAAATACACAGACTATATACAGTCTGGTTAAATACACTATATTTACATCGTGAATTAGAAAATATATAAACATTAAATGCCTTCTATGAAGCTGATCACATTCTGATTAATACAGAATTATTACATTTTAAATGCCCATTTCTTTGAAATGAAATGTGAGTGTCAGTTTATTAATATGTTCCTTGTTGATTGTTCATCCATATTTCTCATTTCATTTGAGAAGCTTTACATGTTTTTACCTTAGCTAAGGTTTATTTTGTACCTATTTTATGGTACTGTTGTTTATGAAACTTATATTTGGCCCTTGACAGTAACTGTTCTGACTGTTTATGTTTAATTCCCATCTATTTCTTTTGAGAAATATGATCTTTATATTTAACAGATTTTCTCGGAAATGTTTCCTGTGTCTTTTGTAAAGACAAGCTGTTTAAACTCGGCTCTGTTATGAGCACCATGTGTGACTGTTGTGAAATATTATCACATATTATTGTGCTTTAAATCGAACACAAAGATGCACTGAAAAGAAAGAATTAAAAAATCAGTCTAAAGTACTTTCTTATGTGTGATTAATTTTGTCATTAAAGCAGAATACAGCATATATTTGGACAGCGCAGGAAGTATTTAAAGGAAATGTGTTGTAACAAGAATTAATATCTGCATATTTTAATGGCTTTCAATGGGCAGAGTGTAAAATAACTCAGGGGAGAAGAAACACAGTCAATGATTAATTCCCTAAACTGCATGTCTTATTGTAAAAAAAAAAATTAAGAAAGAAAGGGAAAAAAATATGTGGAATGTAGGTGGTCAGGGTCAGCCCTTTAAAGGTACGGTGTAGAAGCCTATAAGAGATCATAGATTTCTGCACATGAACTAGACTAATAATAATAATAATAATGAGACTGTCAATGATGCTGTATTTCACTCCAGCCCCATCTAGTCCAGAAGGAACGATCTAAAATGGGCCAACTTGTGCAATAAATGTTGCAAGCCATATACACTATATACAAGCTCTATATAGAAGCGATATCCGCCCTAGGAATACCGACCTGTTTACCAGAAAGAATCCAAAACGGGGCGGCACGGTGGTGTAGTGGTTAGCGCTGTCGCCTCACAGCAAGAAGGTCCGGGTTCGAGCCCCGTGGCCGGCGAGGGCCTTTCTGTGTGGACTTTGTATGTTCTCCCCGTGTCCGCGTGGGTTTCCTCCGGGTGCTCCGGTTTCCCCCACAGTCCAAAGACATGCAGGTTAGGTTAACTGGTGACTCTAAATTGACCGTAGGTGTGAATGTGAGTGTGAATGGTTGTCTGTGTCTATGTGTCAGCCCTGTGATGACCTGGCGACTTGTCCAGGGTGTACCCCGCCTTTCGCCCGTAGTCAGCTGGGATAGGATCCAGCTTGCCTGCGACCCTGTAGAACAGGATAAAGCGGCTACAGATAATGAGATGAGATGAATCCAAAACAGTGAGGAACTGACTGAGAAGAAGCGATTTTTTGTTGAACTGTTCATTAAAGGAACAGTCCACCGTACTTCCATAATGAAATATGCTCTTATCTGAATTGAGACGAGCTGCTCCGTACCTCTCCGAGCTTTGCGCGACCTCCCAGTCAGTCAGACGCGCTGTTACTCCTGTTAGCAATGTAACTAGGCTCAGTATGGCCAATGGTATTTTTTGGGGCTGTAGTTAGATGCGACCAAACTCTTCCATGTTTTTCCTGTTTACATAGGTTTATATGACCAGTGATATGAAACAAAGTTCAGTTAAAAAAATTGAAACGTGGCAATTTTCTATGCTATGGAAAGTCCGCACTATAATGACAGGCGTACTAACACCTTCTGCGCGCTTCGGCAGCGCATTGATACCTTGAGCCTAGCTACATTGCTAACAGGAGTAAACAGGAGTAACAGCGCGTCTGACTGACTGGGAGGTCGCGCAAAGCTCGGAGAGGTACGGAGCAGCTCGTCTCAATTCAGAAAAGAACATATTTCATTATGGAAGTACGGTGGACTGTTCCTTTAAGGCTTAATTAGTCCATAACTTCATTAATAATTGTAATGAAACAAATATGCATCCTAGGTACCTCTACCTTCATGCCAGAAAGAATCAAAATCGGTGAAGAATTGAGGGAGAAAATCGATTTTTGTGAAATGTGGATGACGCCGGACAACACATGATGGCATAAACTCATCACCTGTCAGTTGGATGAGATAATAATAATAATAATAATAATAATAATTTCTGCCCCCCTCGTGCCATAACCCGTAGATGGGT
The DNA here is from genome assembly GCF_027579695.1 of Neoarius graeffei. Taxonomy (NCBI): domain Eukaryota; kingdom Metazoa; phylum Chordata; class Actinopteri; order Siluriformes; family Ariidae; genus Neoarius; species Neoarius graeffei. The sequence continues at coordinate 68,684,759 of NC_083585.1, forward strand.
AAAAATCACAGATTACGTTCTCTTTTCTCTCCATTTCACCCTTCTCCTTTCATATTCCTTGATCCTCTTCATGTTATACTCAGCACAGACAACGCTAATCAGTCTTTTCCACTCCGTTCTGTTGTTCACTGTTGACTGCCATTTATCAAGGACATGGCCACACTTTAGAGCACTTTTACAGGTGTCCTTGAAACGGAGCTTGGGTCGACCTACTGGACGAGAACCATGCGCCAACTCACAGTACAAGAGTTCTTTTGCCGGTCTGTCATTGTCCACATGACAGACATGCCCTAGCCAGCAGAGACGATTTCTCACCAGCTTTAGTTCTATGTCTTTGTTGTTTGCACGCTGTAGCACCTCTTCATTGCTGATGAAATGATCCCATTTGATGTTCAGAATGAGACGTAGATGGCACTGTTGTATTGTACGACTCTGCCTGACTTCATGCTGATATAAAGTCCATGTTTCGCTACCATACATCAGATGAGGCATTAAGCATTGGTTGTACACGGTAATTTTGGTCGAAACTGTGAGATCATGCGAGTCAAACACTCTATTCCTCAAGCGGCCAAATGCACAAGATGTTGCTTGAATACGGGATGCGAGTTCCACCTTCATAGAGCAGTTACTGGTGACATAGCTGCTGAGGTACTTGAAGCGAGTGACATTGGCTAACTTGATACCGTCTACAAAGAACTCAGCAGTGTTTCCATTACACATGGTCTCTGTTTTAGCAGTATTGATGAACAGGCCAGGGCGGCACGGTGGTGTAGTGGTTAGCGCTGTCGCCTCACAGCAAGAAGGTCCTGGGTTCAAGCCCCGGGGCCGGCGAGGGCCTTTCTGTGTGGAGTTTGCATGTTCTCCCTGTGTCCGCGTGGGTTTCCTCCGGGTGCTCCGGTTTCCCCCACAGTCCAAAGACATGCAGGTTAGGTTAACTGGTGACTCTAAATTGAGCGTAGGTGTGAATGTGAGTGTGAATGGTTGTCTGTGTCTATGTGTCAGCCCTGTGATGACCTGGCGACTTGTCCAGGGTGTACCCCGCCTTTCACCCATAGTCAGCTGGGATAGGATCCAGCTTGCCTGCGACCCTGTAGAAGGATAAAGCGGCTAGAGATAATGAGATGAGATGAGATGAGATGATGAACAGGCCCATTCTCTTTGCTACATCATTGTAAGATGTCAAAAGCGACTGCAGGCCCTCTGGTGTGTCACTGAATATTGCAATGTCATCAGCGTACTGAACTACTCTGATAAACGCTGTGAGGACTTTAAATTTGGCTTAAAAAAATAGTGAAATAAGTAATAAAATTAAATAAAAAGCTAAAAATAAAATATAAAGTATCAAAATATATAATGAAATGTGTAAAAATAGACTAAAAGGACAATCATTAAAATAGTATAACAGCAACATGGCCATTAAAGTGAAGAACAATGATGTGTGGAATACAGAGAAGGTTACAACTACATGATCTTAATATATGATTTGGAACATCTTTATCAGGTATTCAGAGATGTATGAAGAAACTGTACTATCAAGAGATTTAAAATCTGATAAAAACAAAACAAAATGCTATTGTTAATTCTAAAGGAAGCAGAAAAAACATTTGAATCTGATTTTCTAGTTTGCATTTATAAATAAAATTGGATTATTTCAGGGCTGTAATGACCAGGCTTGAAGTACTCAAGTCCAAGACTCGTGCCCTAATTTTAAGGACTCGTGACTCGACTTGGACTTGAGCACTGATGACTCGGACTTGGACTCAGACTCGTGAATTAACTGCATTAGGACTTGTAAATTGGAGATGAGGACTTGGATTCTTTCTTTCTTTTTTGTAACATGCCATAATAATTTGGCATAAGATATTTATACATTAATTTTTGTACTAATTTCATGCAAGAGTGTCACACCTGTGCGCCTTGGTAAGTGCATCAGATAGACTCTCGGGTGTGCTCTGGACAGCGCGCGCCAAGCAGACTCTCGCGTGCACCATAAACGACTCGCACCTACACAGGATTAAGGCGCAATCAGTGCGCCGATATACGTAAAAACTGTGAAAACACACTTACTTTGCAAAGTATTGAGTTGCGTTGCTGACACATTACTGAGCCTTATTTCCTTGTTTGGGTTCCTGATTTCCTGTTCCTTGTCTTTGAGTCTGCCGAGTCTACAATAGCCTGTTTGTGTCTCGCGCGACCTATTGCCTGTTTCACCATTTTACAATTTTGCCTGCTGTTCTGGATTGTTTACCGTCTTCACTTGTATTAATAAACACACCTTCTGCACTTACATCCATCTCCCATCCATCTCTGACAGAATACTTCATACTCCCTGATAAAGAGAAGCACATTCACCTGTTCATATGTCATGTTCAGGAACAAACTAATGTTAATGGTGCTGAAACAGACACCGTCAAATGGTGCGGTTGGAGTCTTGTTCTCGGACTCGACTTGGATCAATAGTGGACTCAACTTGGACTTGACTTGAAATTTTCTTGGATGACTTGGACTTGAGCGGCACGGTGGTGTAGTGGTTAGCGCTGTCGCCTCACAGCAAGAAGGTCTGGGTTCGAGCCCCAGGGCCGGCGAGGGCCTTTCTGTGTGGAGTTTGCATGTTCTCCCCGTGTCCACGTGGGTTTCCTCCGGGTGCTCCGGTTTCCCCCACAGTCCAAAGACATGCAGGTTAGGTTAACTGGTGACTCTAAATTGACCGTAGGTGTGAATGTGAATGGTTGTCTGTGTCTATGTGTCAGCCCTGTGATGACCTGACGACTTGTCCAGGGTGTACCCCGCCTTTCGCCCATAGTCAGCTGGGATAGGCTCCAGCTTGCCTGCGACCCTGTAGAACAGGATAAAACGGCTAGAGATAATGAGATGAGACTTGGACTGGACTCGGACTCGATGTTTAGTGACTCGACTACAACACTGGTAATGACTTTAATCCATGAGACAATTGTTTAAATTTTGTCTGAATGTTGGAAAAACAGTGACTCCACCTTGCCTATGACGCAGTGTTTCTGACTTTTCAGCACACTCATGAAGAAGCCTGTCAGGATCTGTTTATCTACAGAGTCATTAGTATCTGAATGGACACACTTCTATTGTCCAGAGATTCATCTCCATGGGACAAGTGTGGGAAAGCTCAGGAGAGCAGAATCACACTCCTCATACTAAACCCCACTGTCCCTGAACTATCTGAAAAATTAATAAATCAGACCTCAGGTTCATTATGACACATCACCTGAGAAAACAAGTCCATAACATGTCAAGCTCATCTCATCTCATTATCTCTAGCCGCTTTATCCTGCTCTACAGGGTCGCAGGCAAGCTGGAGCCTATCCCAGCTGACTACGGGCGAAAGGCGGGGTACACCCTGGACAAGTTGCCAGGTCATCACAGGGCTGACACATAGACACAGACAACCATTCACACTCACATTCACACCTACGCTCAATTTAGAGTCACCAGTTAACCTAACCTGCATGTCTTTGGACTGTGGGGGAAACCGGAGCACCCGGAGGAAACCCACGCGGACACGGGGAGAACATGCAAACTCTGCACAGAAAGGCCCTCGCCAGCCATGGGGCTCGAACCCGGACCTTCTTGCTGTGAGGCGACAGCGCTAACCACTACACCACCGTGCCGCCCCCATGTCAAGCTGATAATAATAATAATAATAATCTTCATTATATTAAACCTTTTCTTAAATATGAAAGTTCTAAGTGCCACACTCCTGGGCTCACCTAACACTCTGGACTTCACTTCCCACAATCCCACTCACACACCTGACACTACCACGTGCACCCAATCCACCAATCCAGAGCCACTTCCTAGGAGTGGCTCCCCCAAGTTCTAATTGTTATCACCTGTACCTTTTTGTTTAAGTCTGTATTTATACTCGTCTGGTTGTTTAGTTCTTTGCGTATTGCCTCCACGGTTTCCATGAGCGGTTGTATCTGATTGCATTTCCGTGTATCGCCCTTTTTGCCTTCCGGTTTCTTCTGGTTTCACCGAGCCCTTCTGTTTGTTTGCTCTTTTCTCTTGCTTCCCGGCTTCTCGACTCCGATTTGCCTAGCCCTCATTACTGTGTTGGATTTCCCGGTATTGACCCGGCCTGGTTATTGCCTTCTCTCACTGTGTCTGTTAAAACCCTGAGTTTGTTCTTAATCCGCGAGCGTCTGCTCTGTCATAGCCACGTTACAGAATACTGCGCCGACATGCAGACAGCGGGTTACACAGAGCTACAGGTGGCGCTTAGTCAAGGCAACTTTATTGTCAAATATGCTATACATGCTCGACATACAGCACAGATGAAATTTCAGTCCTCTCTGACCCACAGTGCAAACAGGCAATGCAATAAATAAAAATAGAATTGAAATAAACAATATAAACAGTATAAACACTCTAAATAAGAAATAGACATAGACTAAACACTCATATATATATATATATATATATATATATATATATAAAATTGGAGCAAAAGGACATAAAATAAACAGTCAAGGGCACTTGAGGTATAGCAGGTAAACATGAAATAAGCAGTATAAACAATAAACTAATAGCTGTTAAGGTGAGATAGTGCGGAATAGTGCAAATGAGCGAGGTAAAGTGAAATGTGCAGTCCCTGAGTTCAGGGTGCGAATGAATGTTGAGTGGGGGGGGGGGAAACTGTGAGGGTGACATGATGTCAGATGCTGAAGGGGGGGCAGGGGGTGTGCTGGCAGAATCTGTGGCAGAGGGGGGAGGAGGGGCAGAACAGGGAGGGAGTTGAGCCTCCTGACCGCCTGGTGAAAGAAACTGTCCTTGAGCCTGCTGGTTTTGGCCCGGAGACTCCGCAGTCTCCTCCCCGATGGCAGCAGACTGAAGAGGCTGTGAGATGGGTGGGTGGGGTCACCTGCAATCCTGATGGCTTTGCGGGTGAGGCGGGAGTTATAGATTTCCATAAGAGAAGGGAGACAGACAGCAATGATCCTCTCAGCTGCTCTCATGATGCGCTGCAGAGTCTTGCAACAGGACACGGTGCAGGCGCCGTACCACACGGTGATGCAGCTGGTCAGGATGTTCTCGATGGTGCCTCTGTAGAATGCGTGCATGATGGGGGCCAGGGCTCTTGCTCTCCTCAGTTTGTGGAGGAAGTACAGACGCTGTTGGGCTTTTTTTGGCCAGTGATGTGGTGTTGTTGCTCCAGGAAAGGTCTTCAGAGATGTGCACACCCAGAAACTTGGTGCTGCTCACCCTCTCCACTGCAGCACCATTGATAATTAGTGGAGCATGCTGGGTGTGCGCTCTCCTGAAATCCACAACAATCTCCTTCATCTTCTCCACGTTCAGGCGGAGATTGTTGTCCTTGCACCACATGGCCAAGCGGCTCACCTAACTCCTGTAGATTGTCTCATCGTCATTGTTGATGAGACCCACCACAGTCGTGTTGTCTGCAAACTTAATGAAGAGGTTGGAGCTGGATGTTGGTGTGCAGTTGTGGGTCAGCAGAGTGAAGAGGAGGGGGCTCAGCACACATCCTTGGGGGTTCAATGTGATGTTCAATGTGATGGTGCTGGAGGAGTTGTGGCCAACCTGTACAGACTGTGGTCTCCCCGTCAGGAAGTCCAGCAGCCAGTTGCACAGGGAGGTGTTGAGTCCCAGCTGGTCCAGTTTATGAATGAGCTGCCGAAGAATGATTGTGTTGAATGCTGAGCTAAAGCCTATGAACAGCATTCTGACGTACGAGTCTTTTGTCTCCAGGTGGGTGAGGGCTGAGTGGAGGGCAGTGGAGATGGCATCATCGGTCGAATGGTTGGACTGATATGCAAACTGGAAAGGGTCCAGGGTGGGGGAGAGGGCAGACTTGATATGCCGCATGACTAGCCGCTCGAAGCACTTCATGAGGATGGGAGTGAGTGCGACAGGGCGGTAGTCATTGAAGCAGGAGGGAGACGGCTTCTTCAGGACCGGGATGATGGTGGTGGCTTTGAGGCACATGGGGACAACAGCCTGGCTCAACAAGATGTTGAAGATGTCTGTAAAGACATCTGTGAGCTCCTCGGCACAGTCTCTCAGGACACGACCAGGAATGTTATCAGGACCCGGGGCTTTCCATGCATTTGTTGTCCTGAGAGCTCTCCTCACGCTGTCTGGGGACAGCATCAACACCTGGTCGCCGGGAGGTGGTGGGGTATTCTGTGCTGTGGTGTTGTTGTCTGCCTCAAAGCGAGCAAAGAAGTTGTTCAACTGATTCAGCAGAGAGGTGGAGTTATCACAGGTCTGTGGTGAGGGCTTGTAGTCTGTGATGGTCTGAATCCCCTGCCACAGGTTCCTGCTGTCTCTGCTGTCATTGAAGTAGATAGCAATGTTCCTGGAATACTGTCTCTTGGCCACCCTGATGCCTCGTGACAGGTTGGCCCTAGCTGTCCTCAGGCCCACCTCGTCCCCAGCTCTGAAGGCAGCATTCTGAGCCCTCAGGAGCCTGTGGACTTCCCCTGTCAGCCATGGGTTCTGATTTGCCCGAATGGAGATGGTTCTGGTGACTGTAATGTCGTCCATGCACTTCCTCATGTAGGCAGTGACAGTCTCCGTGTACTCCTGGAGATCTGTAGTGTTGTTGTAGGTGGCCGCCTGTCTGAACATGCTCCAGTCAGTGGTGGAAAAACAGTCCTGGAGTGCCTCTGAGGACCCCTCTGGCCACACACGTATCTGTTTTGTAGCTGGTTTGGTGACTTTAACCAGCGGCCTGTATGCTGGCATTAGCATAACAGTGGAGTGATCTGAGGCCCCAAGGTGGGGGAGGGGGAGGGCTTTGTAGGCACTTTTGTGCATGGTGTAAACATTGTCCAGAGTATTGTTTCCACGTGTGGGAAAGTTGATATGTCCATAGAGTTTTGGAAACATGCTCTTGGGGTTTGCATGGTTGAAATCCCCAGCCAGGATGAGGAAAGCATCTGGGTGGGCTGTCTGCTGCTCACTGATGTGCTGATAGAGTTCATTCAGTGCTTCACTCCTGTTGTTATTGGAGCCGGGAGGGATGTATATTGCTACCAGCAATATGGCTGTCAAGGACAGATGCTTGGACAACATCACCAGCATTTTGACTCCGTGACCCAGTCCATCCAGAATCTTACTCAGCAGCAGGGTGAGCAGCAAAAACAGTTAGTACAGCTCGCTGAAAGCATGATAGAAATCACAACTCAACTCCAACGACTCAGCCTCCCCAGCGCGCCCAGGGTCACTAACCAGGCTGCTCCCCCCCACGGCAGGTACCTGTTCATTTGTTGTCAGCAAGCTGGACAAATTTGATGGCTCACTGAATCAGTGTAAGGGTTTTTTTACCTCCGCCAAGGAGGTTATGTTTTCGGTAGCGTTGGTTTGTTTGTTGGTTTGTCTGTTAGCAACATTACGGAAAAAGTTATGAACGGATTGCTCTGAAATTTTTTCCAGAGGTGTGACTGGGCACAAGTAACAATCCATTAAATTTTGGTGGTGATCCGGATCACCGTCTGGATCCTGGAATTTTTTAAAGGATTCTTGGCGGAGGTCTGCGCTCTCCAAGTGCTTTTCTAGTGTTACGATGTTCTATATTTTTTGTGAATTCCCCCCCCCCCCCAGAGCTCAGACAAGGCTTGCATCTCCTTTGTTATTACTCGCCTTACGGGTAAGGCTTTAGACTGGGCTACTGCAGTTTGGCCCATTGTCCAGTTCAACACTTACGACAACTTCATTAAAGAATTTAATGCTGTTTTCAATCACGCCAATGAGGGTCACTCTCAACGGGAATCGCTCACCTGTTTACGTCAGGGTAATCACTCAGTGTCAGACTACGCCTTGGAATTCCGCACTCTGGTGGCTGGGAGTGGTTGGAATGAGCCAGCGTTATTAGTAACATTTCGCAATGGTCTGAACCCTGACATATTAGCAGAGATGGCATGTAAGGATGACGGCCTTTCCTTAGAGAGGCTAATTTCTCTCGCCATTCGCCTGGACCAACTGAAGCACGGGAGAGGTCAGCGCAAATCCCCTACAGCCCCAGCTGCTACACTGGCTCCTCGTCGCCCATGTCCACCACTGACCCGGACTCTTCAGGAGCCAGAAATCCCCGAGCTCATGCAGTGTGACTCCTTCAGTTTGTCTGCAGAGGAGAGGCAATGATGTCTCCATCAAGGACTGTGTCTTTATTGCGGAGCAGTGGGTCACCTACGAAGTGACTGTCAACTCCATCGATGCAGCACTTTGGCATCAACCCTGGGAAAGTGTGTGGAGCCTGCTCCATGCGCTAATGTGGTGAGTGCACCCACTAAGGGGTTGGTCTCCAAGTCCTTCCTCCTGCCTGCAACTGTTTACTGCCCTCAGTCAGTCTGTGTGTTTCCAGCATTAATTGATTCCAGAGCTGAGGGGGATTTCATCCACGCTGAGCTGGTGGAGCAACTCCAGATTCCCATGGAACCGCTGGAGTCACCACTGAGACTTACAGCTGTCGATGGGGACCCAGTTGGAGAAGGACTTGTTACCCGGGTCATGAAACCCATCAAAATGACTGTCAATGCTTTGCACTCTGAACAGATTTGTTTCTTTGTGTTAAACGCTTGTGAGTATGCTATTATTTTACATTAGTTTAGGCTCAAAAAACATAACCCTGTCATATCCTGGTCTGATAAGGAAATTCTCTCATGGTTCAGTTACTGTTATGATCATTGTCTCACGCTTCCCACAACCCTGGTATCGTCTACCGCTATAGAAAGCCCCAATGACAATGCCATAGTTTCCGTATCCCCCAAATATAGTGATTTGCTAGAAGTATTTAGTAAAAAGAATGCTACCAAGCTTCCCCCTCATAGAGAATACGACTGTTCTATCGAGTTATTAGATGCAGTGGTTGAGGTAGACGCCTCTGAGGTGGGCACTGGGGCGTTGCTGTCCCAGCGTGTGGGTGACCCCTGTAAACTACATCCCATCGCATTCTACTCTTATAAACTGACCCCTACCGAACGTAATTACGGTATTGGGGATCGAGAGCTGCTGGCTATGAAACTAGCCTTTGAAGAATGGCACCATTGGCTAGAGGGAGCTACGCATCCCTTCCTCTTGTTAACCGATCACAAGAACTTAGAATATTTACGGTCAGCTAAGCGGCTCAACCCCCGTCAGGCCCGGTGGTCCCTCTTCTTTTCCAGGTTCAATTTTTCCATTTCTTATTGCCCTGGTTCCCGTAACACAAAAGCTGACGCCCTGTCCCGCATATATCCCAGTCCCGAATCCTCCTCGGAAGCAGTCAATGTACTACCCCCATCCGTTGTGGTCACCCCCATTAGATGGGAAGTAGATGAAGAGAGAGTTCTTGGTCTATCTGTCACTCCTGTCCCGGAGTCTTGTCCCGTCGGAAGTAAATATGCACCCACTCAATGCAGGGGTAAGTTAATTACATGGGCCCATTCCCCTCTGTCATCTGGCCATCCAGGTGAGACCTGTACGCACCAGTATTAGCTGGCAGATGGGAGAACGTTATCCGATATCCATAAGTTTGTTTCCTCGTGCACCACCTGTTCCCAATGTAAAACACCCAAAACTCTTCCTGCTGGTAAACTCATGCCCTTGCCTGTCCCTTTTCACCCATGGTCCCATGTAGCAGTAGACTTTATCACTGACCTTCCCCCCTCACAGAATTACACGGTCATTCTGACCATTGTGGATAGGTTCTCACGGGGGGTTAGATTTGTTCCTTTCATTAGCCTGCCCACTGCCTTTCAGACAGCTGAGACCCTTTTTAACCATGTGTTTCATCTATTTGGTATCCCAGAAGACATAGTGTAGCTGGTCAGCTACACCCTCTGACAACCCGGCTGTGGACAGTTGGATGCAATGGAGCGAGCAGGTCTGGGAGCAGACCCACCATCAGGTCAAGAACGCCCTCCGCCAACACAAGAGGAAGGCAGATCGCCATAGAGGGGACACCCCTACCTACCTCCCAGGGGACCGAGTGTGGTTGTCGACCCGGGACTTCAGGTTTCCTGAGGGAGGTAGAAAGTTATTACCAAAATACATAGGACCATTCAAAATTCTCCAGAGAATTAATGAAGTTACATATAAATTGGATCTGCCTGTACATTACCGTGTTTCTAACTCTTTTCATTTGTCCCTCTTGAAACCTGTTGTCCCAGGTCTGTTGGACTAGGCCACACCTGATGTCACACTCCCACCACCGGTGGACGTCGAAGGTACCCCGGTGTATGCAGTCCACCGGTTGCTGGACTCCAGAAGGAGAGATGGGATTCTGCAGTACCTTGTGGACTGGGAGGGCTATGGGCCTGAGGAGCGTAGCTGGGTTCCCGCATGAGATATCCTGGATCTGGGGTTGGTGGAGGAGTTCCACCAGCGTCATCCAGAGAAGCCCACGCCTCAGTCTAGGGACTGTACCAGGTGCCATGGGCCCAGCCCTCCCGGTGGTCTGCACAGTAGTGGTCCCAGGGGTCGTCTGTGATGACGACCCTCTGTCTAGCACTGTGGCAGTTCTGATGGCTCGCTCAGGAGTGTTCCTGGCAGCGTGGGTGGTGGTCGTCGTGGTCATCCTCGTCCCTCGGCCTCCTTGGGGGGGAGGGGGGGGGTGTACTGTCATGCTCCCGGGCTCACCTAACACTCTGGACTCCACTTCCCACAATCCCACTCACACACCTGACACTACCATGTACACCCAATCCACCAATCCGGAGCCACTTCCTAGGAGTGTCTCCCCTGAGTTCTAATTGTTATCTAATTGGTATTGACCTGGCCTGGTTATTGTACATTGCCTTCTCTCACTGTGTCTGTTAAAACCCTGAGTTTGTTCTTAATCCACGAGCATCTGGTCTGTCATTGCAGCGTTACACTAAGAGAATCTAAAAAGTAATTAATACCCAATGTACACTTAATAAAAATGTTTTTATATGGCAGAAAAAAGGACAACGTCCAGAGTTTTTTCTCTCCAGATGGTGAATGACGTCACTTTACAATCCACTACACACTGATTTTCATCAGTACTGGTCCATTCAGGACTCTGAAGCTTTCGTACTCCACTGATCTCAGCACAGAAGACTGAGTGTGGGAAACTCAGACTAGCTCAAAACCCATGCTGACTAACAAAGACATGACATGAGACATATCTGCAACATCTGGAGTTCTGCACTGTAAAAACAAAAATGCTGCGCAAACTTAAATTATCAAGGCAACATGCTGCAAGAGATTTGAGTTTTTCAACTTTTGATGACTGTCATTGACTTTACTAACATTTTCAAGTTTAGACAAGAGTTCTGCCAAATGAATCTTCTTGTTCATCTAATTATGATATTCTCGTGAGGCTAACAATGAAATTTAACAATGAAAATGTATGTTGTTGCAATTGTCTCTTGCGTACAGAGATTTCTCCAGATTCTCTGAATCTTTTAATGACATTATGGACCATAGATGATGTGATCCCCAAATTCTTTGCAGTTTTACATTGAGAATGTTTAATTATTTTAAAATTGTTGTACTGTTTGCCCACGCAGTCTTTCACAGAGTAGTGAACCCCGCCCCATCTTTGCTTCTGAGAGACTCCGCCTCTCTGGGATGCTCTTTTTATACCCAATCATTTTACTGACCTGTTGACAATTAACCTAATTTTTTTTTTCACATTGCACAACTTTTTCAGTCTTTTGTTGCCCCTGTCCCAACTTTTCTGAAACATGTTGCTGACATCAAATTCAAAATGAGCATATATTTTTTCAAAAAACAATAAAATTTCTCAGTTTCAACATTTGATATTTTGTCTTTCTACCATTTTCAATGAAATATAGGGTTTCCATGATTTGCAAAGCTTCACATTCTGGTTTTATTTATGTTTTACACAGTGTCCCAACCTTTTTGGAATTGGGGTTGTATTTTCAAAAAAATATCACGCCACAATGTGTTTTATTCCTTGCCAAGCCAATGTGATTTTACCACACTTCACAAAGTGAAGAGAACTGTCAGGATCTGTTTACCCACAGGATCATTCGTATCTGAATGGACACAGTGCTATTGTCCAGAGCTTCATCTCAATGGGAAGTGTGGGAAAGCTCATGAAAGCAGAATCACACCTCTTAACAGCATCAGCATGTGAAACAGAACTTGCCCTTACATTTGTGACTGAGACAAAGAAACAGGAAGTAGATTTTTTTTTTTTACTTTTGGAAAATCTGTCATTTTATAACGTTATAACTATCATTCACGGATAAGATATATATATATATATATATATATATATAGGGGAGAGCGGGGTAAGATGAGCCACTTTTTACATTTTTCATCATAACTACATGTTAAAGCCATTTTTGCTTCCAGTCTACACACCATACCAAATTTCAAAGTGTACTGTTACTATCTGAGCAAAAAATAATTGATAAGCTCTTATGGTTAGAGTGATATTACCTCTTGAAAAAAAAATGTCAAGTGGCTCAACTTACCCCATGCACGGGGTAAGATGAGCCACTGTGTGGGGTAAATTGAGCCAACACAAAACATGTTAGGTTAACAAAGTAAACAACTTTTATTATTAGAAATGCAATCAATGAATCAAGTCAAGCAAGTGGGGGATAGGGCCGTTGCATAGAGAAGGGGAGATGAAGAGAGAGGTGATAGAACGAGATGGGATAGGGAGGGATAGATAGATGGATAGAGAGAGAGAGAGATATGCATAGATAGATAGAAAGAGGGATGGTTAGAGAGGGAATGAGAGATATACTATATTATAGAAATTACTAAAACAGTAGAACAGTGCCAAAAAATCTTATTTCTTTCAGTAGGTTAAAACATTGCTAAAACATGCAGCAATCATTCCATCAATCATTTCATCATTATTCAATGTTCCAAGTGTTCAAATTGCAAGGGAACACCATTTGCCTCTCCCTCCGTGCTGTCCCCCCAACAGTAAAGGGGTGGGGCAATTTTTTCACAATATCCTGTCTTGACAGGACAGCCTTATCTTTCTCTTTGAAGACAAAGGTCGGCTTTCTTGCAGAGCCATGGCATGACCGGCTTCTTTTGACAAATCTTGCCTCTATTTCGAAGACATCCAATTTGATTATCTGGCCAATGAAGAAATGCACTTTCTTCTTCCCCGTGAATTTTGCCACAACATAATCCCCCACATCTAACAACTGGTCTTCCTCATCTGATGTCATATATATATATATATATATATATATATATATATATATATATATATATATATATATATATATATGTTGTTGTCATATATGACCAGTAAATGTGAAAACTTAAGTGTCATCCATATTGGGTAAGCTCAGCCACCAATGGGGTAAGTTGAGCCAGTGGCTCAACTTGCCCCACATCTAATGGCTCGTCTTACCCCGTGGCCACCATTTTGTAGAAAAATGCTAATAAAGGGGATTAGGCTAATCAAAATTATTTTTATTAGCATTCATATCATAGCTTAGAAAGCCACTAACTTAACCCTAATGTGTCTAAATATTATTCTACTTTTGTCTTCTCTAAATCATCTTCACTGTGGACAAACATGGAATTGACTTAGAAAGCACAAAAACACATTTTTATAAATATCTCCCTCGCCTAGTTTGACATGTGGTGCTCCTCTCCACAAGTGTAAGTAAATGGTCCCGCCCCCCTTTGAATGTGGTCACATGGTCACATTTGTTTACTGTTTCTTAGAAACAGGGAGTGGCTCATCTTACCCTCTGGCTCATCTTACCCCGCTCTCCCCTATATAAGCAGCACTACTGATTATTTCATAAAAGTGTTTTTGATATACTGGGTTTTAAACTACATGTAAAAGAACGAGGCACAATACTCACAATATGTTCAGATTTTCCTTCCAGATGGTGAGTGACGTCAGACTCGGTGTGTTTCGTCATAAGTAACGATTCATTCAGGACTCTGAAGCTTTTGTCCTCCACTGATCTCAGCACAGAGGTCTGAGTGTGGGAAAGTCAGACGAGCTCAAAACCCACACTGACTCACAAAGACATGACATGAGACACATCTGTGACATCTGGACTGCTGGGTTATGAACAATTAACTTTACATAAAACTGAAATATGTACAGCATGCTTCTTAGCTGTATTATATAATAAAACTGATCAGATTTTAAAGAGAAAATTGATAAAGCTCTTTAGTAAAGTGTCTGTATGAAGACCAATTGATCAAATATCCATCCATCCATTAGAGTGCCTTGCAAAAGTATTCAACCCCCCCCCCGGCTTTTTACCTATTTTGTTACATTACAACCTGTAATTTAAATGTTGTTGTTGTTGTTTTTTTTTAATCTGAATTTTATGTAATGGATCTGCACAAAATAGTCTAAGTTGGTGAAGTGAAATGAGAAAAAAAACAAAAACTGAAAATTTGCATGTGCATATTCACCCCCTTTGCTATGAAGCCCCTAAAAAGTTCTGGTGCAACCAGTTACCTTCAGAAGCCACATAATTAATGAAATAAAGTCCACCTGTGTGCAATCTAAGTGTCACATGATCTGTACACCCCTTTTCTGAAAGGCCCCAGAGGCTGCAACACCACTCAGCAAGAGGCACCATTAACCAAACAACACCATGAATACTAAGGAGCTCTCCAAACAAGTCAGGGACAAGGTTGTTGAGAAGTACAAGTCAGGGTTGGGTTATAAAAAAATATTCAAATCTTTGATGATCCACAAGAGCATCATCAAATGGAAAGAACATGGTACCACAACAAACCTGCCAAGAGAGGGCTGCCCACCACAACTCACGGACTGGGCAAGGAGGGCATTAATCAGAGAGGCAGCAGAGAGACCAAAGGTAACCCTGAAGGAGCTGCAGAGTTCCACAGCAGATACTGGAGTATCTGTCCATAGGACCACAATAAGCCGTACACTGCACAGAGTGGGGCTTTTTGGAAGAGTGGCCAGAAAAAAGTAATTGCTTAAGAAAACACATTTGGAGTTTGCCCAACAGCATGTGGCAGACTCCCCAAACACATGGAAGAAGATTCTCTGGTCAAATGAGACTAATATTAAACGTTTTGGCCATCATGGGAAACGCCATGTGTGGTGCAAACCCAACACCCTGAGAACACCATTCCTACAGCATGGTGGTGGCAGCATCATGCTGTGGGGATATTTTTCATCTGCAGGGACAGGAAAGCTGGTCCGGACTGAAGGAAAGATGGATGGCAGTAAATACAGGGCAATTCTGTAGGAAAACCTGTTTGAGTCAGCTAGAGGTTTGAGACTGGGACGAAGGTTCATGTTCCAGCAGGACAATGACCCTAAACATACTGCTAAAGCTACACTGGAGTGGTTTAAAGGGAAACATTTAAATTTGTTGGAATGGCCTAGTCAAAGCCCAGACCTCAATCCAATTGAGAATCTCAAGTTCAAGTTCAAGTAACTTTATTTATACCCGAAGGTAAACTTGTTTTTCAGTGAAGTGAGTCAGCTTTCTCTTCCATACACACCAATCAACACTTAAAACATCTAACATAAAACACATAAAACACAGCGTGATAAACATGTAACATAAAAAAAAACATGATAAAAAACATGACATAAAACACAACATTAAAACATAAAAACATAAACACATAATCTGTGGTCAGACTTGAAGACTGCTGTTCACCAGGAGAACCCTTCCAACTTGAAGGAGCTGGAGCAGTTTTGCCTTGAGGAATGGGCAAAAATCCCAGTGGCTAGATGTGGCAAGCTCATAGAGACTTATCCAAAGCGACTTGCAGCTATAATTGCCACAAAAGGTGGCTCTACAAAGTACTGACATTAGGGGGGTGAATTGTTATGCATGTTGAAGTTTTCTGTTATTTTGTCCTATTTGTTGTTTGCTTCACAATAAAAAAATCACATCTTCAAAGTTGTAGGCATGTTCTGTAAATGAAATGATGCAAACCCTCAAACAATCCATTTTAATTCCAGGTTGTGAGGCAACAAAACTTTTGCAAGGCACTGTATATGTAGCTGCTTATCCTGTGCAGGGTCGCAGGCAAGCTGGAGCCTATCCCAGCTGACTATGGGTGAGAGGCGGGGTACACCCTGGACAAGTCGCCAGATCACCACAGGACTTGATCAATCCTAATAATTAATTCCTAATAAAGACATGAGAAATACTAGCCTTTTGCAGCATACTGTCTTTACTAATTCTTAGTCTTATATTTCAGGCTGATCAAACAGTTTCTCTAATTCCAGGCTAAAAATGGATCTCTAATGAAAGCTGACAAGATCATTAGAGCTGTGATGTTTTTCCACATGTGTGAGCAGTGATGATGAGCACATGCTCTGTCAGTGACATTGATCCCAACATCAGGCAGCAGATCTGCTCTCTTTACAGGGTCACCACTTTCCCAGATACACACCGTGTTCAGTGAGCCCATCTCCATCACCCCACCCCTCCACCTGCTTCTGTGAGATATGGACATTGTCCTTTCCTCGAATATCACTCATATTTGGCCGATGCTAGTTGGATTTCTCTCTTAAAAGGCCAAAGCGCTAATGCAGCATGGTCCTGTGTGAGAGATAAGATTAGTGAGGCTATGGACATGTTCATTCCTTCCAAGACAACCAAACATCGGTATTCTGATAAACCTTGGTTTAATGGAGATTGCAAATTAGCAGTCCAAAGGAAACAAAATGCATTCAAGAGGTGGCAAAATGACAGAACAAAGGACTCCTGGGCTTTGTATATTAAGTCCAAGGCAGAATGTCAGCGTGTTGTGTGCCGTGCTCATGTGCAGTTTTCACAACACTTACAACAGAATCTCAAGCATGCAGACAATAAGCAATGGTGGAAGCTTGTCAAAACAGTGACTGACAGCAGCAAAACGTCTTGTGTCCCTCCATTAGTGAGCGATGGTAAAACTTTCAGTGAGGCAAAAGACAAGGCTGAGTTGCTGAACAAGACTTTCACTGCAAATGCTTACCTCAACGATAATGGCAAGACTCCCCCGAACTCATCACCCAACCCCTCCCAAAAAAATATAGATAGATAGATAGATAGATAGATAGATAGATAGATAGATAGATAGATAGATAGATGCATAATTGTATATAATATATAAGCATAACATGCATAATTATGAGATGGGTGTCTGTGTACGTATGGATGTGTATAGTTATAGGTATGTGTATATGTGTATATGTATGTACTGTATATATGTATTGTATGTGTGCATAACATAAGTATCTGTATATATGATTTGATTTGGTCAATATTATACCATGTTGGTATGTCTTGGTATGTTGGTATGTTTTCTTTTTTTTGTTGATTTTGTTTTCTTTTGTATATATAGTTTATTATGGTGGAAAGTGACTTTTGATTAATGGTGGTATAGAGGGTTAGGATTTGATAAGTTATTTACTTCTTCCTTCCGAACATTATTATGTTACTGCCTTGTGGCTACGCTATTCTGTTTGTTTATGAAGATGTTTTGATGATTGCATTTTTTACTTTTATTTTTATTTTTTTGTTTGTTTTTATATCTTCTTTACTGTTCGGAATAAATCTCTAAATACAAATACAGCCAGTGGAGTCCTTTCTTCTCTGAAGTTCTGGCCTAAAACTGTTCTCCAGAAACTTCATAATTTGGACACCTCCAAGGCCAATAGCCCAGATGGAATATCGGCAACAGTACTTAAGAAATGTGGCCACAAACTTACCCCAGCTCTTGCCAAGCTATTCCAGATATCTTTTGACACACAGACAGTTCCCTCTGACTGGAAAGCTGCCCATGTGATAGCTGTACCTAAAAAGGGAAACAAGAAAGATCCCGGGTCGACATTAAGAAAGCCTTTGACCGTGTTTGGCACCACAGTCTATTGTCCAAGCTGACCTCCTTTGGTATTCAAGGTGACCTGTATGGCTGGATTTCATCCTTTCTAGCTGACAGACACCAATCTGTTGTACTAGACGGGTTTACCTCTTCATCAGTGCCCATAACTCCTGGAGTTCCCCAAGGCAGTGTTTTGGGGCCTTTACTTTTTCTCATTTTTATTGATGACCTTGCATCTCACTTAAAGAATGACCTTCACCTATTTGCAGATGATTCAACTTTACATGTCGTTATAAAAAATCCTGGCCTGAGAAACACCTGTGCTGAGAGCCTACAATGTGACCTGGACAAAATAGACAAGTGGGCCTCTGACTGGTGTATAACATTCAATGCAGGTAAAACTGAGGAGATGATTATAAGTAGGAAACGAGAGCAGACCCACCCTCCTCTCTACTTCATGAACGAAGAGCTAAAGCCCACACAGAGTATTACTCTCCTTGGTGTCACCATCACTAATACTCTAACTTGGACTCCATTCATCAAAAGCCTTGCCAAGAAGATGGCTAGGAGGTTATATATCCTTGGGCGCACAAGAGACCTTCTCCCTCTTCAGGCTCGGATAACAGTATATAAGGTGTATATCTGTCCCCTCATGGAATATGCTTCCCCAATATGGAGCGGTGCTGGCACAATGGCTCTAAAGCAGCTAGACAGACTCCAGAGGAAAGCTGTATGCCAACTTCAAATTAGGGACCCACAACAGGCCAGCATTTCCCCCTTGAACCACAGGAGGAAAGTAGCCAGTCTCAGTACCTTCTACCGGCACATCTTCCTGCAACCCTCCAAGGAACTTGTAGGAATCCTGCCGACCCAAGTTACTGGAACACAAGTAACCCATTCAACTACAAGTGGTCACCCATACCTCATCAATGTGCTAAGATCCAACACTCAGCTTCATTTATCTTCATATGTACCAAGGACAAGCAGGCTGTGGAACTCACTGCCAGCCTCGGTTTTCCCTGTCATTGCAAATGTGAACACTTTTAAAACTGCAGTTAACAGAGTCCTCTTAAACTCTTCTTAATGTTACTTTGTCGTATCTACATGTATATCTACTGTTTTAGAGGTAATGAAATGCGGATGACAATGTTCAATGTAACTTCAAGGGAAGATTGTGATGTGATGCATTCTTTTTTGTTTTTGCTATTATGTTTTGTATTATTTGATTTAATCTATGAGCTGCTCTTCATCTTTAATGATGGCAACACCAGGCTCTTGTTGAACCTGATTTAAAAAAAAGGAAAAAAAAGAAATAAAAAGAGCACTGAGCATGTCAAGTCAAGTTTATTTGTATAGCACTTTTAACAATAAACATTGTCGCAAAGCAGCTTGACAGAATTTGAATGATTTAAAACATGAGCTAATTTTATCCCTAATCTATCCCCAATGATGAAGCCTGTGGCGATGGTGGCAAGGAAAAACTCCCTCAGACGACATGAGGAAGAAACCTCGAGAGGAACCAGACTCAATAGGAGTGATGTGATGAGACTCCAACCAGACACAGGGCACCAGGATGGATCAGGCAGGTCCAAGGAGCAGAAGAGGTCAGCATCTCAATCTCAGGATTGACATGTAACTCAGAGGGACAGATTGGGGGGGAGAGAGAGAAAACACAGGTTGTTAGGTATGCCCAATGTCACCTGAATAAGTAGGAACAGTATACATTTTGCGCTAATTACAAGCAGGGACTCTGGCAAAACTAACTATGACAGCATAACTAAAAGGGGAGAGCCAGAAGGTAACACAGGCATGAGGGAGCCCCGGGACATAAAGCAGCAGCCACTACACCGTCAACAAATTCGAGTGAGCAAGCGAGTGGGGACTGACAGCATCCATACATCCCAGTTTACCAAAACACTATTTCTGAGGACCCTCCAGATCTACTCCTTTACCTCATAAACACCATTAACAAAAGGCTTGACTAAACAGATATGTTTTCTGTTAGGGTTGCGGAAGGTGTGGTGAATTAGGACCCAAAAGCAGAATACGCACACAGACAGTAATCCAAGAAGCATAGTGGGTTTAATCCAGAAAAGGGCGTGGCAAAAATGTAAACAAAATTTGATTAAGAAACAATAACGAAAATAGTCCAGGTATAAAAAGAAAACGTGAAACTTGACTTAAAAAACGAGACAGGCAAAGACATGAAAAACACTTGAGGGGAAAACTATGAAAGAAACCTCTCGAGGAAAAAAAACAGCTAGAGTCTACATACGAGATGTTCTGGCACTGTCTGTGGCTGAGAACGACGTTTAAAAAGGCAGCGGTGATGATCAGGAAGTGAATGCAGGTGAGTGCTCGCTGAACAGGGAAGCAGGCAGGATGGAATTCCCATCCCGGATCCAGATCGGTGCTGACGTGGGAGATCCTCAAGCTCAGGAGCGGATGTCCAGGGCAGAGTATGACATTTTCAGCCTAGACTTAAACGCTGAGACTGTCTCTGATCCCTGAACACTACTTGGAAGGCTGTTCCATAACTGTGGGGCTTTGTAAGAAAAGGCTCCGCCCCCTGATGTAGCCTTCTCTATACGAGGTACCAGCAGATAGCCTGCACCTTTTGATCTAAGTAGGCGTGGTGGGTCATAAAGGACCAGAAGTTCACTCAGGTACTGTGGTGCGAGACCATTCAGTGCTTTAAAGGTCAATAGTAGTATTTTATAATCAATACAAAATTTGATTGGGAGCCAATGCAGTGTGGATAAGACAGGGGTGATGGGGTCATATTTTCTAGTTCTAGTATGGACTCTTGCTGCTGCATGTTGAACTAACTGGAGCTTGTTTATGCACTTATTGGAACATAAAGACAGTAAGGCATTACAATAATCCAACCTGGAGGTAACAAACGCATGAACTAGTTTTTCTGCATCGTGTAGTGACATTAAATTTCTTATCTTAGCAATATTTCTGAGATGAATGAATGAAAGCTATCCGGGTAATGTTATCAGTATGAGTTTCAAATGAAAGACTGGGGTCAATAATCACGCCGAGGTCTTTTACTGCTGCACGTGAAGAAACAGAAAGGCCATCCAGAGTTACTGTGGAATCAGAAAACTTACTTCTAGCTGCATGTGGTCCTAGTACAAGTACTTCAGTCTTGTCAGAGTTAAGCAGAAGGAAGTTAATAAGCATCCAGTGTCTAATGTCCTTTACACATTCCTCATTTCTATTAAGCTGGTGTCTCTCATCAGGTTTTGCAGAAACATACAACTGTGTGTCATCAGCAAAACAGTGGAAACTAATACAATGTTTACAAATAATATCACCCAGAGGCAACATATATAAAGAAAAAAGCAGTGGACGCAAGACAGAACCTTGTGGAACACCAAACTTTACCTCAGTATGTCTAGAAAAATCACCATTTACATCAACATACTGATAGCGATCAGTTAAATAAGAGCTGAGCCAGGAGAGGGCCGTTCCCTTAACTCCCAAAACATTTTCTAGTCTATCCAGAAGAATGGAATGATCAATGGTATCAACTGCTGCACTAAGGTCAAGCAACACAAGCAGCGAGACACAGCCCTGATCAGACGCCAACAGTAGGTCGTTTACTACTTTAACCAGTGCTGTCTCTGTGCTATGATGAGGTCTAAATCCTGACTGATACATTTCATGGATGTTATTCCAATGTAAATATGAGCATAACTGCTGTGCCACAGCTTTTTCAGGGATCTTGGAGATAAAGGGGAGGTTTGATATTGGCCGATAATTGGACAGCTGACAGGGATCACGGTCAGGTTTTTTAATCAGAGGTTTGATAACTGCTAGTTTAAAGGATTTGGGTACATTGCCAATCGTAAGAGAAGAATTTATTATTTTTAGAAGCTGTTCAATTACTTCAGGTATTATCTGTTTGAATAGACGTGTAGGTAAGGGATCTAGTACACAAGTTGAGGCTTTTGATGCCGAAATTAATGAAAGTAATTCAGTTTCTTTTAGGGGAGTAAAACATTCTAATTGATGATCTGATAGTTATATTGTTAACTACAGGGTCACTTACATTGTCTGACCTTAAATTAGTAGTTTGAATTTTTTGTCGGATATTCTCAATTTTGTCATTAAAGGTCCCATGGCATGAAATTTTCACTTTCTGAGGTTTTTTAATGTTAAAATGAGTTCCTCTGACCTTCTTAAGTCACCCCAGTGGCTAGAAATTTCATAATGTGTAAACCAAACTATGCCCAACATTTGAGAATGGCGGGTCAAAATGGCATGTTGATAAGCTCTTCCCTTTACTACGTCAGCAAGGGAGATGATCCCCACGCCCCCCCTCTGGATTCCCACCCACTGTATGGATTGCCCGCCCAGTTGTAGTGAGGAGACCATAGAGGATACAACAACATAGCATCACCTAAGCGAGCGAAACATGGAAATTGCGCTGTACATGAATGTGACAACACAGAAAAGAGTCTGTTTTTACTGCCGACGGGAGAGCCCCTGAAGACGCAGTGGCTTAATTTTATTTACTCCAATAATACGCCGTCGAGTCTACCTAAGACGGTGTATGTTTGTCTGAAGCATTTTCCTGAGGAATGTTTCCACAACTTGGGACAGTACAGGGCAGGTTTTGCACATCAACTGTCACTGAAGCCTGGGTCCATACCAAGCATCCCTGCCACATCAGCCACAAAAACCGAACAAGTAAGTGTATAACTGGTCGTTTTGCCGTGTTTTAAAATCGGTGCGTTAGCCTAGCAATGGCTACATTAGCTGTGCAGCTAACCGCTTCCTGCAGTTAGCCAGATAATCTGTGCTACAAAACTAAAGAGCATATGCATGCTCTGTTAAACTGAGTTTAGTCTGGAAATTGACTGTAACTTATGAGCTTATGTTTGACTATTGCTCCGCAATGCATGTCTTCTGTTGGATAAGCGATATGTTGCTGTAGTTGCTGCTTCTATCCTCTTTGGTTATGGAGTGTGTGTTCAAGCCTAGGGTATTATATGTTCGTAAACTACCACTCCGAACACTCTCACTCTCTGTTCTCTGTGTCACGTTGAGTTTACGAAAGGAGTCCGAGGGAGAACGGGGTTTTGTCTTAGCAGCGTGGCTACAGGCACTGATAGCAGCGAGTATGTGTGTGCGCAGCTTGGTCAAGCCCCTCCCCCTCCCCCCATGGCCCGCCCCCACCCTCTACCCTTCCCCGCCTCCTGCTTCTCATTAGCAAAACGACGCACTGGGAAAAGCGCTGAAATGGGGCTTTCTCCCAGGAGGCTATATTTACGTGCCGAGGGTTCATTTTGAGAAAGGCTGCGGATATAACATCCGGAAGCCTCCACGAGCCCATTTAAAGCATCAACAAACCACCATGCCATGGGACCTTTAAAATAATTCATGAAGTCGCTGCTACTACATACTGCAGGTGTGCATGTGTCTATAGTGGACTTATTCCTGGTTAATTTTGCTGCAGTATTAAATAGGAATCTAGGATTATTTTTGTTATTTTCTATTAGGGAGGAGAGATATGCTGATCTTGCAGCACTAAGAGCTTTTCTATACTTCAGGAAGCTCTCCTTCCACACTAATTTGAATGCTACCAATTTTGTTTGACGCCATTTACGTTCCAATATTCGAGTGGTCTGTTTTAATGTGCGAGTGTTATCATTATACCAGGGTGCTAATTTTTTCTCTCTGATCATTTTCCTTTTAAGAGGAGCTACATTATCTAAAGTATGGCGGAATGTTGACTCTAAGCATTCAGTTGCCTGATCAAGTTCTGCAGGGGCTGACAGTGACCCAGTCAAAGTTGATAACTCTGGGAGATCATTTATAAAGCTCTGTGCAGTAGTTGACATGAATGTACGTTTAATACAGTAGCGTGATGAGGTGCATATATTATTACTCAGACATAGTTTGAATGAGATGAGATAATGATCTGAGATAACTTCAGACTGTGGAAGTGTGACTATATTTTCTATGTTTAACCGGAATGTTAGTATTAGATCGAGAGTGTGACCACCATTATGGGTCGGTCCTATGACATACTGATTAACCCCTACTGAATCTAAAATGGACACAAACGCTGTTTTCAAAGGGTCTTCTGGGTTATCGAAGTTGTCATGCTCCGCCCCGGACATCCACTCCAGATATTACGGATCTCTCACACCAGCACTGATTCAGATCTGGGACAGGAATCCCTTCTCACCCATATTCACTTCCTGGTTTTCACTGCTGTGTACAAATAAGCCGTTCTCAGACGCAGACTTTGCCAGAATGTCTTGTTTGCTTCTTTAGCTGTTTCTGTGCCTCTCTTGCTCTTCATGGTTATTCTCTCTAGTGACTTTTTCTTGCTCATGGTTTTTGCACTAGCATTCTTCTGGTTCATGGTGTTTTTTGCACTAAGAGTTATTTCTGATTCATGATTTCTTGCACTAAGGGTCTTTTCTTGTTCATGTTTTTTTTGCACCAGCGTTTTTGTCTTTGCCTGTGTCATGTTTTTGTCAAGTTGTTTGTCTCATTTTGTCCAGACTATTTTTGCCATTTGTTTTTTGTCCTGTTTGTTTACCTTTTTGCCATGCCCTTTCTTCCCTGAATTAAATCATATTATTTATTGGATTACTGTCTGATTTCTGCTTGTGGATCTTAACTTCACCATACCTCCACCCACCCTAACAGTACATTCTGGCCAACATGGATCCAGCAGAACTCGCCCATCTGAGAAAGGCCATCCAGCAGCAAGGGACTCTCCTCGGGACCCACCAATAAGACCTACAACAACTTACCCAGAACCTTGCCACCCTGTCCAATGCACTCAACCTCCTCACCATGCAGATGCAGCACTGTCAAGCCATGCCTACCCCTGCTCAGCCGTCTCCTACTTCAGCTCCTGCCACCGCCTTTCTCCACGAACCGAGACTTCCAGTGCCTCAGCCCTACGATGGAGAACCAGGTGCTTGCAGATCATTTTTGTCTCAATGTTCATTGATCCTAGAGCTGCAACCTCTGGCCTTCCCCACAGAATGCTCACAGATAGCATATACAATAATGCTCCTCACTGGCAAGGCCAGAGAGTGGGGAACAGTGGTCTGGGATGCCAATGCACCCTTTTGTTCCAGTTTCAAGGATTTATCCGAGGAGATGAGTCGAACTATCGACTGTTCTCTGTCCGGCCGGGAGGTGGCCAGAGAGCTCATGGAGCTGTGGTAGGGGTCCCGGTCTACCTCAGATTATGCCATCGAGTTCCAGACATTGGCGGCTTCATGTGGTTGGAACGAGAACGCCCAGATCGATGCATTCCTGCATGGCTTGTCTGACACCATCAAGGATGAATTGGTATCATGGGAACTGCCGTCAGACCTCTCCAGCTTCATGGACCTCACCAACCGCATCGACACTCGGATCCAGCAATGGAGGAGAGAGAAGAACCGCCCCAGACTCACCTCCTCTCCACCTCCTGCTGTGTCCGTCGAACCCATGCAGGTAGACTGGGTTTTGGTGTCAGTGGAGGAACGACATTGCTGGCAGAGCACAGGGGCCTGCTTCTACTTCGGTCAGCTGGGACACATCTGCCAAGCCTGCCCACTAAAAGGACGAGCCCACCAGTGAATCAAGGGGCCCTGGTAGGCAACGCTTGGAACCAGTCCCCCTCTAATCATCCATTACTTCCTGTCATCATTATCCATGACAGCCATCATCACCACCTCCAGGCCCTCGTCGACTTGGGGTGGACAGGAACCTGATCTGCTCCGCCACTACCAAGCATCTGGGAATCCTGCTACTTGCTCTTGATGTCCCTCTCACTGTCCTGACACTCAATGGCACCAGCTTGACCAGCATCACCCACCTTACTGCCCTGCTCACCCTAAGGATTTCCGGCAACCACTGAGAAACCATCCAGCTTCACGTCAAGAATAACCCCCACATACCCATCGTCTTAGGATTACCATTGTTAATGCAGCACAATCCCCACCTTAACTGGACTAATAACACGATCCTAGACTGGAGTCCTTCCTGCCTGGCCTCCTGTCTGAACTCTGCTCTGCCTCCCACCACAGCCCTCAGCTGGCGAGTTTCCCGACCTCTCATGTGCCTCCGGAATATCTGGACCTTAAGCTAGTTTTCAGTAAGACCTGAGCAGTGTCCCTCCCTCCTCACAGACCCTATGACTGTGGTATCAACCTCCTACCTGGGACAGCACCACCCAAGGGACGCCTCTACTCTCTTTCTCCCACCGAAAGACAAGCCATGGAAAAGTACATCACCGAGTCGCTAGCAGCTGGGATCATCCTCCCTTCCTCCTCCCCAGCAGGGGTGGGGTGCTTCTTCATTGAAAAGAAGGACAAATCACTCCGCCCCTGCATTGACTATCGGGATCTCAACACCATCATGGTCAAAAACTGCTACCCACTACTGCTCATGACCATGGTCTTTGAACTACTCCAGGGAGCCAAGGTATTCACCAAGCTGGATCTACGCAATGCATACCATCTCATCAGGATCAGGGAGGGGAACAAGCGGAAGACAGCCTTTAACACCACCACTGGTCACTATGAGTACCTCGTGGTCCCTTTCGGCCTGACCAATGCGCCCGCAGTCTTCCAGGCACTCGTTAATGACGTCTTAAGGGACTTCCTAAACGTTTTCATGTACCTGGATGACATCTTGATTTTCTCCTGCTCCCTGGAAGAACATCGGGGTCACGTCCGGCAGGTCCTCCAGCGCCTGCTAGAGAACAAGTTGTTCGTCAAGGCAGAAAAGAGGGAATTTCACCAGAGCTCTGTCTTATTTCTGGAATTCATCATTTCCCCAGCAAGGATCCAGATGGACCCCCTCAAGCTCAAGGCAGTTGCCGATTGGCCCACCCCATCTTCGAGACGAGAGCTCCAGTGCTTCCTAGGATTCGCCAACTTCTACAGGCGCTTCATTCGCCACTTCAGCACGGTGGCCGGACCTCTCTCAGCCCTGACCTCGACCAAGACCCAATTCAAGTGGAGAGAGGAAGCAGAGAAAGCCTTTTCTATGCTCAAGCACAGGTTTACCACAGCACCCATTCTCACCATACCCGATCCAACCAAGCAGTTTATTGTCGAGGTCAACGCTTCCGAGTCAGGGGTCGGAGCTATACTTTCCCAGAGGGCCAGTGACAACAAGGTCCACCCATGCTCCTTCTTCTCCCACCGGCTATCCCCAGCCAATTGGAATTACGACATTGCCGACCAAGAACTACTGGCTGTTAAACTAGCCTTGGAGGAGTGGAGGCACTGGCTCAAGGGTTCGGAGTTCCCCTTCCTAGTCTGGACCAACCATAAGAATCTGGAGTACCTCAAGTCCGCCAAACGCCTTAATTCCCGTCAAGCCCGTTGGTCTCTCTTCTTCTTCTGGTTCAACTTTACACTTTCCTACTGCCCAGACTCCAAGAACAGCAAACCTGATGCCCTATCCAGGATGTTCTCCTCCCACCAAGAGGAGTCCAAGCTGCCTGAGACCATCCTTTCTCCACCCTGCCTGGTGGGAGCTGCCATTCTAGAGGTTGAGACACTCATGCAGAAGGCCCTGGAGCAGGACCCTGGTGAAGATAACCCCAACAACATTCCTCCTAACCATCTGTTTGTTCCCGGTCGTACTTGCATACCAAGATGCTGCAGTGGGGTCATGGCTCCAAGCTGGCCTGTCATCCGGGAGCCTCCCGAACCCTGGCACTTGCTTTTGGTGGCCATCCATCAAGGATGACATCCAGGAGTTTGTGGCAGCCTGCAACACATGCTCCCAGAACAGGACAGCCAATCGACCCCCTGCCCACTTGCTAAGACCCCTCCTGACTCCACATCGACCTTGGTCTCACATCACCCTGGACTTTATCACAGGACTCCCCAACTCAGGTGGCAACACATGCATTCTCACTGTCATTAACCGTTTCTCCAAGACCGTCCATTTCATTCCTCTGCCCAAGCTCCCCTCAGCCAAAGAAACCACTGAACTTCTCATCCAGCACATTTTCCATCTACATGGACTGCCCACTGACATCGTTTCTGACCGAGGTCCTCAGTTCACTGGGCAATTCTGGAGAGCTTTCTGCAAACTCATCGGGGCCACCTGTAGTCTCTCCTCAGGTTTCCACCCACAGACTAACGGCCAGGCAGAACAGGTGAACCAGGCTTTGGAGGTTGCACTCAGGTGCATGGTGTCCAGGGATGCCAGTTCTTGTAGTAAGTACCTACCCTGGATAGAGTATGCTCATAACACTCTTCCTTCATCTGCCACAGGTCTCTCACCCTTCCAGTGCTCCCTAGGTTACCAACCATCACTCTTCCCCAACCAAGAGGAGGTGGTCGCTGTACCCTCTGCCCAGATCTTCATACGCCGCTGCAGGAGGACGTGGGCATTGGCCTGGAGAAAACTCATTCGCTCCGCCCTAGCATCCAAAAGGCAGGCCGACAAATGCCGCTCTAAGGTGCCCACTTACTGGGTGGGGCAATGAGTCATGCTCTCCACACGCCATCTGCCACTCAGAACCGTCTCCTGCAAGCTGGCTCCCAGGTACCTAGGACCCTTCCTCATCAAAAAGGTAATCAACCCATGTTCCGTCAGACTGGCACTACCACTCACCATGCGACGCATCCACCCCATGTTCCACGTGTTACAGCTTAAACCTTTGGTCTCTAGAAATAACCAGATCTGAGATAAAATCTGCAAATTCAGAAAGAAACTCAGAATATGGCCTCGGGGGCCTGTAAACAACAAGCAACGGAATTAATTGGGTAGACTTATTTTTCGAGGCTACATACATTATGAGTATGAAGAACTTCAAATGTATTAAATTTATAACCAGGTTTGTGTGTTACATCTAGATAATCATTATAAATAACCGCGATGCCTCCTCCTCTGCCAGTTAGATGAGGCTGGTGTATATAACTGTATCAAGGAGGACTTGCTTCATTTAATGCTATATATTCATCTAGCTTAATCCATGTTTCTGTTAAACACAGTACATTAAACTCCTGATCAGTAATGAGTTCATTAACCATTAGCGCTTTAGATGTAAGAGATCTAATATTTAATAGCCCCACCTTTAGATCAAAGGTGCTGGCAGCGGCTGTACAGTCAGTATGATCTAATTTTATATTGATTAGGTTACTGGAATAAACTCTCTGAGTATTTCTACCTTTTTGTTGAGCTCGGGGAACAGACACAGTCTTGATGTAGTGGACCCTGAGTGACGACTCTGTGCAGCTAGCAGACAGTCGGTTTAGCCTGTTTGTCTGCTCTCTGGCCTTGGCTCTGGATTGTCAGAAATTAACTAGGCCTGTTCTGAGATTATGACCTATGCTGCAAGAAATGAGAGCAGCACCTTCCCGAGTGGGATGGTTACCGTCCCGCCCCAACAGGCCAGCAGTGCCCTCAAAATTAGCCCAATTATCTATAAAGCCCACACTGTTTTCAGAGCACCACCTGGACAACCAGCAGTTCAGTGACCATAACCTGCTGTAAGCTACATCGCCACGCCGCATTGGGATGGGGCCAGAGCATACTACAGCATTGGACATCGCCTTTGCTAATTTAAACACCTCTACAATGTTACTCTTAGTAACCTCAGACTGATGAAGGCATATGTCATTAGCTCCTGCATGGATAACTATCTTTGAGAACCTGTGCTTGCCTAGGACCCTAAGATTACCTGCTATGTCCGGCAGCCTGGCTCCCGGTATACACTTGACTAAAGCTGCTGGTGCCCCTAAAGGCTGAGCTAATTTCACATGCCGTATGATAGAGTCCCCTATAACCAGAGCTCTTTCAGGTTTCTCAGCGGGTGCATCACTGAGGAGAGCAAACCTGTTCGACACGTGACGCGGAGGGGAGTGGCGCTCCCATGGGCAAGCCTCAGCGGTAGCTTTGGCTCTACGCTT
The DNA here is from genome assembly GCF_027579695.1 of Neoarius graeffei. Classification (NCBI taxonomy): domain Eukaryota; kingdom Metazoa; phylum Chordata; class Actinopteri; order Siluriformes; family Ariidae; genus Neoarius; species Neoarius graeffei. The sequence continues at coordinate 68,714,428 of NC_083585.1, forward strand.
ATGCCGCTGAGACGTCACCCATTCGCCCTGCTGTAAGGGCTCTAATGCCGGAGTTGGGGGATTACTAACTCCACCTAGGGCATCCAGACTTTCCTCTACAGAAATTACACTGTTCTCATTCTCACTGGCCTTCTCTAAAGCCTGGATACGTGCTTCTAGAACAGCAATCTTCTCCATCAGAGAGCTAACTAATCTGCACTTATCACAAATAAAGCTATCGCTAGCGACGGAGGAAGAATGACTAAACATCCTGCACTCAGCACACTGAACAGGCTGAAGGTGTGCCATGATGAAAGGATTCACATACCTTAATCGAAGATCTGTTGATATTAAAGCAGATCCGATGTGGATGGCCTCCGCTTGTGGTCTTTATGCAGGAGGAGAAAAAAAAGAAAGTTTCCAGTCTTGGTGTTCTTCCGAAAAAAGAAAAAAAAACAGAAAAAGGAAAGTGAAAGTACAATAAAAAATGAAGAGGATACTGGAAAATTATTTGTAGAAAAAAATAAAGATTAGTGATTAATGCCAACACTCGTGGAAAAAGATTCGTCGCAAACAAGCATGTGGCAGTCCTACATTCCTCATTGTGTCTCTGAGCTCTCCCATTGGCTCCAAACTGTGAGAAACTCCAACAAGTCCAAGACCCACATATTCATATGGAGATTTGGGAGGATAAATACAGGAGATGCGGCCAGTACAAATCACACTCACTCTACACACAGAGATCTACAGCACAGACACAGCCATGGCACCAACCATCACTTCAGCAGTGACCATCTCAAATCATCTCCTACCTCTGAACAACCAGGTCAATGAAGAACCTGCTTCCTTTCAATTCTTACAATTATCTGCTTTATACTTAATAACTGTTTATCATTCAAGATGACTAAATGTTCTCTCTTTGTTATTTGCAGCCGAGGAAGCTGATGGTGGAGAAGGTGCACAGAGACCGTATCAACAGCAGCATCGAGCAGCTGAAGTCTCTCCTGGTTCCAGAGTTCCTCAACCAGCAGCCTGACTCCAAGCTGGAGAAAGTAGACATCCTGGAGTTGACAGTCAGCTTCCTGAGATGATGCTACCTGCATCCTCCTCCAGCTCAGCAGCTGTCAATCAAGGCTTCTCCAGATGTGTCCATGAGGTTTTTCACTTCCTGACCAAAGAAGTGAAGACACAGAGCCAGAGAAAACTGCTGAGCCACTTCCAGAATCTGCAGCCATCTTCAGACAAGAACACAAGGGAAAGTGTTCTGCCTCAGCTGAGCTCGACAGAGCAGCAGATCATCAGCAAAGAGAAGAGTTCAGTTAAGAGTACCCTTTGGAGGCCCTGGTGAAGAGAAGATCAAGACTGACGATGAAAAGCTGGAAACACAAGTTCATGTGGACTGTTTAGTTTTCTTTCAACTTCTGCATGAGCAGGATTCTGAGTTGTTAAAAACCTGGTAGAATCCAGTAATGGATCCAGCAATGTCAAAGTCTGCAGTCTAGACAACGCATGTTGATCTTCTTCTTTTGGCTGCTCCCAATTAGGGGTCGCCACAGCGGATCTTTCATCTCCATTGCTCCCTGTCTTCCGCATCCTTCTCTACCACACCTGCCACTTTCATGTCCTCTCTCACCACATCCATGTATCTCCTCTTTGGCCTTCCTTGTTTTTGTTTGCCTGGCAGCTCCATCCTCAACATTCTCCTTCCCACATGCTCTGCATCTCTTCTCAGGATGTGCCCATACCATCTCAGTCTCATCTCTCTTAGCTTCATTCCCAAGCTCTCTACATGTGCTGTCCCTCTGATGTACTCGTTCTTTATCCTGTCCAAGCTCATCACTCCCATCGCAAACCTTAACATCCTCAACTCCGCCTCCTCCAACTTTGCCTCCTGTCTCTTCGTTAAGGGTACGGTCTCCAATCCATACATCACAGCTGGTCTCACTACTGTCTTATACATCTTACCTTTCGCTTTTGCTGGGACTTTCCGATCACAAATGACTCCCGAAATCCTTCTCCAACTGCTCCACCCTGCCTGCACTCTCTTTCTCACCTCACTATCGCAGCCCCCATTTTCCTGCGCAGTTGACCCCAGGTACTTGAATTCACCAACTTTCTTTACGTCTACTCCTTGCATCTTCACTACACTCTCATCCCCATTCTCATTGATGCATATGTGTTCTGTTTTGCTCCTGCTCACTTTCATTCCTCTTTGTTCCAATGCATCCCTCCATCTCTCCAAACCCAACTCAACCTCCTTTCTACTTTCACCACATATCACAATATCATCTGCAAACATCATGTTCCATGGTGACTCTTGCCTCACTTCGTCCGTCAAGCTATCCATCACTATGGCAAACAAAAAAGGACTCAAAGCAGATCCTTGATGGAGTCCCACCTTCACCTTGAACAATTCAGTTGTTCCAACTGCACACATCACTGCTGTTTCACTGTTCTCATACATGTCTTGCACCACTCTAATATACTTCTCATTCACTCCACTCTTTCTCATACAATACCATAACTCATCTCTCGGCACTCTATCGTATGCCTTCTCCAGGTCTGCAAACACACAATGTATGGTAGCTTTCTCTGGCCTTCTCTGTACTTCTCCATTAACATTCTTAAAGCAAAAATTGCATCCGATGTGCTCTTCCCTGGCATAAACCCGTACTGCTGTTACAGATTTTATTCAGATTTTATACAGATTTTATTTTATCAATTTTATTCCTCTGTAATTACTGCAGCTCTGCACATCTCCCTTATTCTTGTATATTGGGACTAGCACACTCTTTCTCCATTCATTTGGCATTTTCTCATTCTCTAGGATCTTATTAAACAATCTTGTTAGGAACTCCACACCCATCTCACCCAAACATCTCTAAGCCTCAATTGGGATACCATCCGGTCCGACTGCTTTCCCAGTCTTCATTCTTTTCATGGCTGCCCTCACCTCATCCTTACTAACCAACTCTGCTTCCTGATTTGCTGTCTCCAACGAATCTGACCTTTTCTCTCTTGGATTCTCCTCATTTAATAAATCCTCAAAGTACTCTTTCCACCTTCTTAATACACTCTCTTTGTTTGTCAGCACATTTCCATTTACATTTTTCATCACTCTTACCTGCTGTACATCCCTCACTTCCCTGTTTCTCTGCCTAGCTAGTCTGTACAGGTCTTTCTCTCCTTCTTTGGTCTCCAGTCTTTCGTACAACTCCTGGTATACATCTGCTTTCACCTTTGCTTCCGCTCTTTTTGTCTTCTGTCTCATCTCTCTGTATAACCGCCTGCTTTCCTCGTCTCTCTGCTCGTCCCAATTCTTCTTTGCTAGCCTCTTCTCTTTTATAATTTCCTGCACTTCTTTGTTCCACCACCATGTCTCCTTGTCTTCCTTCCTCCTTCCTGATGACCACCCTAGCACCTTCCTTGCTGCCTCTCTTACTAGTACAGCAGTAGTATTCCAATCTTCTGGTAGACTTCCATGACCACTCAATGCTCGTCTCATTTCTTCCCTAAACTCATTCTGATGTTCAACCTCTTTTAGTTTCCACCACTTAATCTTCGGCTCCACTATTTCACGCTTCCTCTTTTTCACTTTCAAGATCATCCTGCACACGACCACTTGATGTTGTCTAGCTACACTCTCCCCTGCCATCACTTTACAGTCTCCAATCTCCTTCAGGTTGCCCCTTCTGCAGAGTATGTAGTCCACCTGTGTAGATCTTCCTCCACTCTTAAACGTCACCCTGTGCTGCTCTTTCTTCTCAAAGTATGTATTGACTATTGCCAAATTCATCCTCTTTGAAAAATCAACCATGTGAGGGAACCGATCAGTGAGGCATAAGGACACAAGGAGGTTTAGTTCAAAGTAAAGGGTTTTTATTACCCAGAAAATGATCAAAGATAAATAAAAGCCACAAACTGAAAATTAGGCCTATAAAATAAATCAACAAAAGTATGAAGACATAAGACACAAAACTAACGTGACTTTAACTAAACAAAGACTGACTTAACACAATGAGACAAAAGGGAAGATATATCGGCTTGGCCAAACCAAAAGACACAAAAAGGGGATAAACTAAATACATAAGCTTAAATCATAACACAGAACAAAGCAACTAAGGCCAAATTCCCCTCTCAGGCACACGGGAGATATAGTACGGCCCAATTCGTCGGCGCCGAGACTTAGGTTTTCTCAGCCCTCAGCCACGCCTTTGCCCAAACAGGAAGGGACCGCCCCCAACACTCAACCAGGTAACTCAAGACAAAAAAACACATGATTGGTGCCAAACAAATAATATAACCTTACAGTGTTAAAATGTGTGCACCCATATAAAACAATGTAAGGCTAAAGAAAGTAAACTAATAAAATAAATAAATAAAACAAAATGTGAACTGAGTTATTTGAGCATGATAGCACATGTGACTGCAAACAACAAAATGTGCAGCAAATCTATAATGTACCAAAAGAAATTAATAATGTGCATTGGAAGAGTGAGGGCTGATGTTACCATGTGTGGCTGGAGCCATCACACACTCCCCTCCTTCAGGACTCTCGCTGGTACTGCGAGAAAGATAGTCAGCTGTCAGATTTTCTTTGCCTGGGATGTGCCGGATACAGAAGCGGAATGGTTGGAGAGCCAGGTACCATCGGGTAATTCTTCCATTGGCATCTTTCATCTTCTCCATCCACTGGAGCGCCTTATGATCCGTCTCCAGCGTAAACTCTCTACCAAGGAGATAATAGCGAAAGGAATCAAGGGCCCACTTTATAGCCAGCGCCTCCTTTTCTATCGTTGAATACCGGACCTCCCGGGGAAACAGCTTCCTACTAATGTAGGCGATTGGATGGCGATCCTCTGGGGGCCCCTGGAGAAGCACGGCTCCCAAGCCTCTGTCAGAAGCATCAGTCTGCAAGATGAAGACATCATTGAAATCAGGACTAAACAACACTGGCTGCTTATTCAATGACTGACGGATATCATGAAACGCTGCCACCGCTTCCTCCATCCATTGAACTTGATTTGGGTTCCGGGTCCCGGTCATGTCGGTGAGAAGCGCTGCCCTGATGGAGAACTGAGGGATAAAGCGATGGTAGAAGCCAGCCATCCCAAGAAAGGAACGGAGCTGCTTCCTTGTCTGTGGTAGAGGACATGACTCAATGGCTTGGACCTTACTGACCTGTGGTCTTATTGATCCATTCCCTACCGTATGGCCCAGGTATTCTGTCTCAGACGCTGCAAAGACGCACTTGGCCGGATTGACCGTCAGCCCAGCGGAGCGGAGACGTCCCAAGACAAGGCTCAGATGTTCCAGGTGCTGGTCCCAGCTGTTACTGTAAAGGACTATGTCATCCAAATATGCAGCTGCAAAATCAGAAAAATCACAGAGCACCTGGTCCATCAGCCTCTGGAAACTGGCTGCGGCACCATGGAGCCCAAATGGAAGTACAGTGAACTGAAACAGCCCCCACGGAGTCCGGAAAGCTGTTAGCTCCCATGACTGCTGAGACAGAGGGACCTGCCAGTAGCCCTTACAAAGATCGATGGTAGTCAAGAATTTTGCTTTGCCCAGACGTTCTAACAGGTCATCAATCCTTGGCGTCGGATAAGAATCGAATTGGGAAACAGAGTTGAGATACCTGAAGTCGATGCAGAATCTTATGCTGCCGTCCTTTTTCGGCACAAGGACTACTGGGTTGCACCATTCACTTCTGGAAGGCTCTATGACACCCTGGGAGAGCATGACATCCACCTCCCCCTTCAGTGCGGTCAACAGGTGCTCTGGGATCCTATAACTGAGATGTTTTGCAGAAGCACCTTCTTTAAGAACAATATTATGGACAACAAGATCAGTTCTCCCTGGTCTCTCCTGGAACACCTCAGGACTGCAGATCGCCCTCACCTGGAGCTGCTGACCCTCTGGGAGGTGGCTAAGATCGAAATTCACCAGATCACCAGCAGGGGGTAAGTACTGATCGTCTACTTCCTCTTCCTCCAGTATACTTCTAACCAGCATTACATCTGTTCTCTTTTCAGGTCTCTGTACCCACTCCTTCAGGAGGTTCACGTGTAACACCCTACAATGGCGTGACTGACCTGGAGTGGAGATCTGATATGTCGTTGGCCCAAGTTTCTTCTGCACCTCAAATGGGCCTTGCCATTTTGCTAGCAGCTTGCTATCACTGCTTGGGAGGAGCACCAACACCTTCTGGCCAGGGCTGAAGGATCTTTGGTGGGCCTTCTGGTCATACCAGCCCTTCTGTTGCTGCTGGGCTTCCGCCATATGTACCTGGGCGAGCTCACTCATCTTCTGCAAATGCTCCCGCATCTGGACAACATAGGACACAACATTAACAGCCTTCTCTCTCCCCTGGTCACCCTCCCAGATCTCCCTCAACAAAGACAGAGGCCCTTGGACCTCATGCCCATAGAGAAGTTCAAAAGGAGAGAAACCCGTTGAAGCTTGGGGAACTTCACGGTACGCGAACAAGAGGTATGGCAGCCAGAGGTCCCAATCAGTACCACTGCTGCTGACAAACTTCCTCAGCATCTGCTTCAAGGTCTTATTGAAGCGTTCTGTCAGCCCATCACTTTGCGGGTGGTATGGCGTAGTTCTCAGGCTCCTGATTCCCAGCAAATGATAGACCTGTTTTAAGAGAGTTGACATAAAATTAGTTCCACGATCAGTAAGAATTTCTCGTGGAAAACCCATTCTAGAGAAGAACTGCACCAGACAAAAAGCAACTGATCTGGCTTTTATAGACTTCAATGGGAAAACTTCTGGGTACTTGGTCGCATAGTCTGTTATGACCAGCATGTATCGGTTTCCAGCTTTACTTTTCTCAACAGGACCAACAATATCCATTCCAAGGCGTTCAAATGGCGTACTGATAATGGGGAGCGGTTGGAGTGGAGCTCTGGGTGGGAGATTAGAAGATGTTATTTGACATTCTGGACAACTTTTGCAGTACTGGGCAACATCTCTGTATAGACTGGGCCAGTGAAAATGACGTTTAATGCGAGCTGTGGTTTTATGCTTACCCAGGTGGCCAGCCCAGGGAACGGCATGCCCAAGCTGCAATATGATGTCTCTAGCTGCTTGGGGGACCACAAGCTGCAACACTGACCCCTGCTGGCGGTAGAGGATACCCTTCTGGAGAATGTACGCCTCCTTGTTCCCATCCGGATCAGCTCCTTGTTCCTCCTCACTGATTTTCTGAAAAAAGAGGAGCTAAAGAATTATCACCTTTCTGCATGTCAATGATCTCGACTGGTATCTGAAATCCTAGAGGTGATTCAGGTTCAACATTAGTTGGAAGTTCCAGCGCTGTGTGAAGAAATTTCTCCCGTCTTCTCTGCCTACGAGTCTTACGAGACTTCCCGGGTTTTGTCTCCAACTCATGATTGTAAAATGGCAGGGTGCTGAGGATCTCCTGATGCTCATTAGACTTCTTAACTTGCCCTCTAGTGACAGCAGCACAACACTTCAGGTTCTTGTCCGATTCCAACAAATCAAGCAACACTGGGAGATCTCGGCCTAGTACGACAGGGTAAGGCAAATTATCAGCAACCACAACATTCAATAGATAGGTTTGATCTTCAACTCTAATGTACATCTCGGCTGTGGAATAGCACTTCTCGTCTCCATGCACACAGCAAATCGGCACAGCGTCATTGGTACTGACAATATAAGGAGGCACAAATTTCCTGTGCACCAGGGTCTGACCACTCCCAGTATCAATTAAGGCTTTAAGAACAGTCCCGTTAACTTCGACATCAATCATCTTAGCATCTTGCTCATTAATATGAACTGAATTGACACTAGGCCGTGGCACCACACACATATTGTGAGACCTTGCTGTGTTTTTAGGACACATAGGCTTAGTGTGGCCCTCAACTCCACATAGGTAACAGATGGGTTTCTTACCGGCTGGCTTTTGTGGCTTGGGCATGGATTGACTCTCTCCTATGAGTGGCTTACCCCCACTGGCCTCTAGCTTCGGATAGTACTGCTGGATGGTTTTACGGCTGTCTCTTGTTGTCTTCCATGAATTGTGGCTCCACGGCTGCCCCTTCTTTCGTGCCGCCACAAAGACATCAGCCAACCTAGCAGCCTCCATTGCCGAAGCAGGGTCGTGCTCTTTAATCCAGACCTGAAGCTCAGGGGACACCATTCTCAAATACTGCTCCAATATGATCATTTCACTCACATCATGAATTGTTTTACCTTTTGGCTGGATCCACTTTCCATAGAGCTCCTTAAGCCTCACATACAGCTCCTTAGGACTTTCATCAGGATTCACCTCTAGGGAACGGAATCTTTGTCTATAGGTCTCAGGGTTAATGTCATATTTAGAGAGAATAGCTGTTTTAACTTTGTCATATTCAAGAGAGTCATCAATGTCCATATGCACATAAGCACTTCTAGCCTTACCAGTTAACAAAGGCATCAAGTGAAAAACCCAATCTACTTTTGGCCATCGGCAAACTACAGCAATACGTTCAAATGTAATGAGAAAATGTTCAATATCGTCATTTTCAGTTAATTTTTCTAATTTAGGCCCATGACGTGGACGAACCTGACCTGTTGCAGTCGTAGTTGCATCAGCAATAAATGTGGACTCAACCTGAGCTTGCAAGTGAGGTCTGCTGGACGGAGCCTCAAGATCTGGATCAGAGTCAGTTGGTAATGGGGATGTTCGAGCTTGTACCTCTAGCTGCAGCATCTGAAACTGGTGCTGAAGTGCTTTAAACCTTCGTTCTTGTCTTGCAACCATCTCCCTCTGCTTCTCATCTCGAGCCTCCTGCTGCCCCATGTGTGCACGGAGAATGCCCGCCAGGTCCGCAAGGGTTGGTTCTCTACCTCCATCTTCGGCCTCTTCCCGTTCTGATTCTCCAGATCTTCCCACATCGCCATCTGCTGACTTTTCCTGGGCCGCTTGGCTTGCAGCTGCTTCTTGTTCTTTTGTTCTTGTTCTTCCAGAACGAATCATTCTCTTTTTGTTGGGGAATTTTTTTTTTTTCAAAAAAACCAAAGAAAAAAAAACTCCTGTGTCCGTCACTGGAAGATCCCACTTCTGACACCAGTTGTGAGGGAACCGATCAGTGAGGCATAAGGACACAAGGAGGTTTAGTTCAAAGTAAAGGGTTTTTATTACCCAGAAAATGATCAAAGATAAATAAAAGCCACAAACTGAAAATTAGGCCTATAAAATAAATCAACAAAAGTATGAAGACATAAGACACAAAACTAACGTGACTTTAACTAAACAAAGACTGACTTAACACAATGAGACAAAAGGGAAGATATATCGGCTTGGCCAAACCAAAAGACACAAAAAGGGGATAAACTAAATACATAAGCTTAAATCATAACACAGAACAAAGCAGCTAAGGCCAAATTCCCCCCTCAGGCACACGGGAGATATAGTACGGCCCAATTCGTCGGCGCCGAGACTTAGGTTTTCTCAGCCCTCAGCCACGCCTTTGCCCAAACAGGAAGGGACCGCCCCCAACACTCAACCAGGTAACTCAAGACAAAAAAACACATGATTAGTGCCAAACAAATAATATAACCTTACAGTGTTAAAATGTGTGCACCCATATAAAACAATGTAAGGCTAAAGAAAGTAAACTAATAAAATAAATAAATAAAACAAAATGTGAACTGAGTTATTTGAGCATGATAGCACATGTGACTGCAAACAACAAAATGTGCAGCAAATCTATAATGTACCAAAAGAAATTAATAATGTGCATTGGAAGAGTGAGGGCTGATGTTACCATGTGTGGCTGGAGCCATCACAAACCACCATTTGCCCTTCCACATTTCTCTCTCTTACACCATATCTGCCCATCACGTCCTCATCTCCTCTGTTTCCCTCGCCAACATGTCCGTTGAAATCTGCTCCTATCAGCATGCGCTCCTCCCTCGGTATACTTTCTACCACTTCATCCATCTTTTCCCAGAAAGAGTTCTCTTCATTCTCACATCCAACCTGTGGGGCGTACGCACTCACAACATTGATTACCACTCCTTGAATCTCCAACTTCATGCCTATCACTCTATCTGACACCCTCTTCACATCAATCACACTGTTGACCAGCTCTCCCCTCAAAACAATACCAACACCATTTCTCTTTCCATTGACTCCATAATAAAACAACTTGCATCCATCTCCAATGTTCTTGGCCTTGCTTCCTTTCCACCTCGTCTCCTGCACACACAAAATGTCCAACTTCCTTCTTTCCATCATACCTGCTAACTCTCTCGCTCTGCCAATGTTCCCACATTCAGTGTTCCTACCCTCAATTCTAAGCTCCTTCCCTTCCATCTTTCACGCTTTCTACTAACATGCCTCCCCCCTCTCTTTCTCCTTCTCTGTTTTGGCACAACAGTAGCACACTTTCTACCGGCACCCTGTTGACCAACAGTACCAGAGGTGGTCGTTGTTAACCGGGCCACGACCGATCCGGTATGGTATTTCTCTTTTCATTCCGCATGTTAGATTTGGCATAGTTTTATGCCGGATGCCCTTCCTGACGCAACCCTCTCCAATTTATCCGGGCTTGGGACCGGCACCAAGCGTATGCTTATGCACCCCCAGTGGCTGGATTTAGACAACGCATGTTGATATTAGACATAAATATAAAATATAAATTATTCCATTTTTGGAAAAAAAACACTGGAATAATATTGTGTAGCGTTGTCCTTATTCGGACACAAATCACTTTTGTATTATTGATAACAATTACACAATATTTAAAAATTTTTTCAAATAAAATTTATTATTTTTGATCATGTATGATCACATTTAGGATGACAATTACACCAGATAATACACTTACTATGTCCATTCTGATTAAATACACTGCACTTATCTCGTCGGGCATAATGTATAGTACATAAGCATTTCATTACTTCTATGAAGGTGATCACATTCTACGCTTTAAAATTTTAATTTCTATGAAATGTAATTTTAGTGTTAGTTTATCACCATAATATCTTGATTTAAATTAAGATTTATTTTTTAAAATTTAAGTAAGTTTTTTTTTGTATATATTGTATGGTACCATGACATATGAAACTGAAACCTTGTCAATGACAGTATCTGTTGAGACACTTGATGTTTTATTACTATTTCTTGGTAATTACTGTTGAGAAATATCTTTATATTTAACAGATTTTAGCTGTTGAAAATGTTTCCTGTGTCTTTTGTAAAGATAAGTTGTTGAAACTCAGCTCTATGATGATGCCATGTGTCTTGAAGAACTCAAGTGAAAGTTTTGATATGTTTTTCACCTGTTTTCTGAACTATGAGAAATCATTTGTATGTACTGAACTAATAAAGCAGTTAAGTCTAAGTTGCTCCTTTATTCTTCTCAAATGTGTCATGTTTTCTAACCAAAGTACTGAATGAATTTAGACAGGATGTGCTTTTTAGAAATTTTTCTAGAAATCTGATAATATTCAAAATGTTAATAACTTCTGACTCCCTTACTTTAACAAACAGTATATTCAGGAAGCATTTCATTAATGAAGCATCAAACCCACCACTAAATAGCAAATTCATAAACAGTTTATATTATTAGATTTACTTTTTAGTATGTTAAAAGTTAACAGGAAATTCAGTCACCATCATGTAGTATTTGTGGGATCTTAATTTAACAGGACAATCCAAGATCATGGAAAAATAATATAAAATAATTAGAATAACATTCTCTCGAAAAAAAAATAATGTTTGTCCAAATCAACAGCTTTTCTGCTCATTATAGAGAAAGTTGAGGAAGCTGTACGAATATTGAGTCCACATTTCTGAAGTTTCAGTGTTTCTCTCATGGATAATAAAGACTTTTCATCATGCATGTGAACAAGCCTGTCAGGATCAGGATCGTTAGCATCTGACTGGACACACTTCTATTGTCCAGAGCTTCATCTCCATGGGAAAAGTGTGGGAAAGTGCAGGAGAGCAGAATCACACTATTTATTGCTCTGTGCATTTTTGATCGGCTCCGTCACCTGACATGTTATTGATATTTTATAGATGTTTTCTTAACTGTTTGTGTCCAAACTGGACTAAGGTCAACATTCTTAACAGAAGCATGTAAGATATGAAAATTATTTTTCTATGACGGTATGACATGCTGAAATACACTTTCACTTATTTTTCACAAGTGATCACATATTCATATTACTCACATGATCATGTGTAATGTTTGTGATTTTTCCATAAAGTGCTACCATGTTAGTATATGATGTAAACCTGAAAAGATTTTATAGCAACACGTTCAGACTCGTCTCCAGATGGTGAGTGACGTCAGACTCGGTGTGTTTCGTCATCAGTAACGGTTCATTCAGGACTCTGAAGCTTTTGTACTCCATTGATCTCAGCACAGAGGTCTGAGTGTGGGAAAGTCAGACGAGCTCAAAACCCACACTGACTCACAAAGACATGACACGAGACACATCTGTTACAGCCAAGCTGCTGGTTTAAGATCTGCGACCTTTAACTTGGTAATAAATCCGGTACTGTATGTTCTCCTTACATGGATTGTGTCTTGAAGTACATCAGATTTGATCAGATATTATTGGTAATACTGTATAGAGCTTTATCATGTTGCATTGAGATGGTCAGATTGGGTAAATATTCCTCAGCAGGAAATGACGATGGAACTGGATAATTCTGTCACTTCACGCTTTAAGCTTATATATGCTTTTTCTCAGAAAAAAACAAATAATTAATTGTAGAGATACATGTTAGGGATTTAAACCCTATATTAAACCCTATATTTCAATACTCAAATGACATTTACTGTAAAGTACACAAAATGTTTCAGCTTTCTCAGTATAAGCAGTTTTATTCATCAATATGTTAAAATCACAGACTCACTCTCACTCATCCCTTGACTGGCGTCATCGGGGAGACATGGCAGCCGCTGAGGTCGATATCCTCTTCCAATTCTTCCAGTCACTTGTGGCTTGGATGTTCTCTAGGAGGCTCCTCTGGGTCCACTCGGTGATATTGTTCGTCCAGGCTTTCCTCTGCCTTCCTCTTTGGAAGGCAGAGGAAAATGTTAAAATAGGGGGAAAAAAACCACACAATGTACTGGAAATTGTGACATGAGAAAGCGTTCTCTTAGATCCATTGGATATAATCCAGGTGGTGGTGGAAATGTTCTTTTGTCTACTAGGGAACAAGTCAGTGTTACCAGATAGAATATCTATTCTGTTTTCTGTATTCTATAGATATTCTATTTTTTCCCAGCCTCCTGTCCCTCACAAAACACTTACAAAAAACCTTTTATGCTAAAATTCTTCACCCCAAAGTCATAAGAAAGATAAGGATGGTACTGTGGGCCTCTGAAGCCTCAAACACACACACACACACACACACACACACACACACACACACACACACACACACACACACACACACACACACACACACACACACACATTCCATCCTGTCTATTCTACAGTCAAGCCAGAAAGTCTGCACACCCCTTTCACTTTCTCCACATTTTATTACATTAAAGACTTATTCTATAATAGATTGAATTCATTTTTTTGTCACAAAATTCTACACAAAATAGCCCATAATGACAAAGTGAAAGCAGATTTTTAGACATTTGTGCTAATTTGTTAAAAATCAAAATGTAAACTATCATATGTACACAAGTGTGCACACCCTTTGATATGACACCCAAAAGTGACCTGAGGTGCATTTTGTTTCCACGGATACTGTTTGAGATGTTTCTACAACTTAATTGGAGTCCACCTGTGGTAATTCAATTGATTGGACATGATTGGGGATTGTCAATACCTGCCTGTATAAGGTCCCACAGTTGACAGTGCATGTCAGAGCAAACTCCAAGCCACGGGGTCAAAGGAATTATCTGCAGACCTCAGAAACAGGATTGTGTCAAGGCATAGATCTGGAGAAGGGTACAGAAAAATTGCTGCAGCGTTACAGGTCCCAAAGAGCACAGTGGCCACCATCATTCGTAAATGGAAGAAGTTTGGGATCACCAAGAATCTTCCTAGACCTGGCCACTCGGCCAAAGTGAGCGATCGGGGAAGGTGGGCCTTGGCCAGGGAGGTGAGCAGGAACCCGAGGGTCACTCTGACAGAGCTCCAGCATATCCTTGTGGAGATGGGAGAACCTTTCAGAAGATCAACCATCCAGGCAACACTCCACAAATCAGGCCTTTATGGTAGAGTGACCAGATGGAAGCCACTCCTTAGTAAAAGGCACATGACAGCCCACTTGGAGTTTGCCAAAAGGCACCTAGAGGACTCTCAAACCATGAGAAACAAGATTCTCTGGTCTAATGAAACCAAAATTGAATGTTTTGGCCTGAATATCAAGTGTCACGTCTGGAGGAAACCAGGCACCGTTCATAACCTGGCTAATGCCATCTCTACAGTGAAGCATGGTGGTGGCAGCATCATGATGTGAGGATGTTTTTTAGCAGCAGGAATGGGGCGACTAGTCCTGATAGAGAGAAAGATGAATGCAGCTAAGTACACTGAGATCCTTGAAGAAGACCTGCTCCAGAGCGCTTTGGACCTCAGACTGGGGTGAAGGTTTACCTTCCATCATTACAATGGCCCAAAGCACACAGCTGAAAATGGCTGTGTACCGATGCTCCCCATCCAAGCTGATAGAGCTTGCAAGGATATGCCAAGAGGAATGGGCAAAAATGTCCAGAAACAAGTGTGCCAAGCTCGTAGCTTCTTTCCCAAGATGCCTTGAAGCTGTAATTGCTGCCAAAGGTGCATCAACCAAGTATTAGACTAAGGGTGTGTACAGATATGTAACCCCAAAATAACCTAGTTTTGTCAATAAAATAAAATTGCATATTTTCTAAAAACCTGCTTTCACTTTGTCATTATGGGCTATTTTGTGTAGAATTTTGTGACAAAAAATGAACTCAATCTATTGTAGAATAAGTCTGTAACGCAATAAAATGTGGAGAAGGTGAAAGGGGTGTGCAGACTTTCTGGTTTGACTGTATACTATAGGTTTTACCCCTTATCTGTGACCTGAGCTCATAAATACCTGTTTTGTGGCTCTGGTTTTGACACAAATCGTTGGTCCATTGGGAAAAACTGTCCATCAGGCAGAGAATTATACCAGGCCAAAAATAATGAAGATCTAAGAAAACCCTCTTCACCATTCTTCAGTAGCTCTTCTATGGGATTGGACCATATGGGCTAGCCTTAGTGCCCCATGTGAATCAATGACCCTTTGACACCCATGACCCTGTCGCTGGTTCACCGGTTGTCCTTCCTTGGACCACTTTTGTTTGGTACTAACCACTACATACCGGGAACACCCCACAAGATGTGCCAGTTTGGAGATGCTCAGACCCAGTCATCTCACCATCACAATTTGGCTCTTATCAAAGTCACTCAGATCCTTACACTCGCCCATTTTTCCTGCTTCCAACACATCAACTTCAAGAACTGATTGTTCTCTTGCTGCCTAATACAGATATGTCCCACTCCTTTACAGGCGCCGTTGTAATATAAGATAATCAATCTCATTGTTAATGTTAATGTTGTAATGTAAGATTATCAGTGTCATTCACTTCACCTGTCAGTGGGTTTAACATTATGGCTGATAGGTGTATATTTATCTATTGCTATTTAATTCATATTGAAGATAAAATTATTTAAAAATATCTTTCATGATGATTTTGTTTAAATAGTTAACATTTTATTTTAGCGCCATTAGGGGTGCACCATTATTTTACTACCACAGGGCGGCACAGCAAGAAGGTTCTGGGTTCGAACCCAGCGGCCGGCAAGGGCCTTTCTGTGTGGAGTTTGCATGTTCTCCCTGTGTCTGCATGGGTTTCCTCTGGGTGCTCTGGTTTCCCCCACAGTCCAAATACATGCAGGTTAGGTTAATATGGGACGGCCTTGGGCTGAGGTGCCCTTGAGCAAGGCACCGAACTCCCAACTGCTCCCTGGGCGCTGTTAGCATGGCTGCCCACTGCTCTGGGTATGTGTGTGTGTGTGTGTGTGTGTGTGTGTGTGTGTGTGTGTGTGTGTGTGTGTGTGTGGTCATTGCTCACGTGTGTGTGTGTGTGTGTGTGTGTGTGTGTGTGTGTGTGTGTGTGTGTGTGTGTGTGTGTTCACTGCCCCAGATGGGTTAAATGCAGAGAGGAAATTTCACAAATGTGTGATGAATAAAGTTGTGCTTTCTTTCTTTCATTACATCTGTCATTATTGTATTTAAATGTTTAAATAGTATATTTTTATTGGAAATTATTCCTTTTTTTGTACTGTTTATTGCCTTGAATGAGCACAAATCTAGTGGAAAGCCTTCCTAGAAGAGTGAAGCTTATTATAACAGCAAACCTGTGGCAACGGTGGTGAGGAAAATCTCCCTCAGACGACATGAGGAAGAAACTTCGAGAGGAACCAGACTCAAAAGGGAACCCATCCTCATCTGGGGGATAACAGATAGTGTGATTATAAATAACTCACTTCTATAACAGTGTCCAATAAAGTCATAATGTATAACTGTGTAACCAGGAAATTCATTATAGTTTTAACATGAAGTCTGTTTTCTTGAAGTTATCAACTGTTCATTGATGGAAACAAAGACCTATGGTTCTGAGTAGTCGGGTGGGTGTCCGCATACTTTTGGCCTTATAGTGTACATCCAACAGGTCCAAAAACCTGAGGTCCAAGAATGCAGTGGTCATGCAGCGGATAGAACTTCCCAAGTTGGTAAGACCGGCTGACTGATTGACCAAGACATCTTAGAGACACATGATGAGGCTATATTAAAAAAAAAGGTCAACATTTTGGAAGTATGTTTCCATATGGAGCCTTGACGTATCTCTAGATCAGTTTATAGAGTATCAAAGTCAGGCTTATTCGATGCAAGTTTCTTTTTTCTGTGACCAAGGAAGCAACCCCAGACAGCCTTAACTGTAAAGTGATGATCGGTGTTACACATATCATCTATATGAGTTGTTATTTAGCCACAGTAATGCACAACTCAGAGGACATACAGCAGCTTGCAAAGGTATAATGAACGTGTGTGTGTGTGTGTGTGTGTGTGTGTGTGTGTGTGTGTGTGTGCATCTGTGCAGTCTCAATAGCAGCTCGTTGATGTGGTGCACCCGAAGGTGTGCTGGTTTTTATTTGTGTAGGCATAACAGAGCCAGTGCCAGAGAAACCACCATGTTAAAGTGCTAATGTTGTTACTGAGAAACGGGCAACTCTGTGTGTCAGAAAACGAGCCGCTGATCTGATCCGGTTTGTGGAATATGACATTTAACAGGACGCATCCACAGGTGAGTTCAGCTGGAAATGTTTTGGATATAATTAGCACGATAAAGAACAATGACATTGATTTAAACTGAAAGATAATTATGGTCATTATTAATAATCATAATTACTATTTTATCACAGCAACACACCAGTACATTTGAGTCATCTGAAAGATCAAAGAATGGTAAGGTACATGAATCAAAACATAAAATATTCATAAATATAACATAAATATAGTTTATTAATGTTAATAGGTGTTAATAATGCCATGCTTTTTACATTTGGATGGATTTCATGGATGCATTACTTTTTTACTGGTATATATTTTCATATTTTCTCATTTAATGAGTTGTTTTCTGAAGCACATAAAAAGCTTACCTTACCTTTTATTATTATTATTTTTAAACATTACATTATTTTCTTATTTAAAGCTAGTTTTGGCTTATTTAAGTTAATGTAAACTAACAAAGACAACTTATTAGTAGCATTTTGAAAGCTGAGGTCCAACACACACCCACTCACCCACCCCAAATTTTGTGTATTTCTATTTTATACATAATATCTTAATATATTATTTAATATATAATCTTAATTTTAATATCTACTAGACTGGACATAACTCCACAGACACATGCTAGATAAAACCAGGGAATAGAACATAAGAAGAGTTGCTGAATAGTTTGCATATCTGTCAATGTTGATTTTAACATTCTCAGGTTGCGCTGGCCATCGATGCTGCAGCCGAACAGCTCTGTGTGTTTCAGCCATTTTGCTGTGCTGTATTGGCCTCGGAATTCTCGGAGTCAGCATCACCTTCACGCTCAGCATCTCAAAAACTCCTGCATGTGTGATATTCTCTTCACAAGTCATCATCAGTGTCATGTTTCATTAAAGAGCTGAACACTTTATTACCTTTTATGTGTTTAGTGAATCCAGTGTGGTGTTTAAGTAATGAATAAAATACTCCATGCCATGCTGTTAAAGGAAAACAATCAGTGAATAATCAGTTACTGGTACAACCATTAAGTTGTTTAATTTCCTATAACAGCTTGGCTCAAACTGTATCATTCCTCTTATACCACATCAATTTCCCTGTGATTACCATTTTTTAAATTAATTAATAAACAACATGTCATACTTTTTATCCATTTATTGTTACGGAATGTCCATGGAACAAGTTAATTCCTGTTCTCATTCCTGTTCCTCACCAGCCTCTCTTCCATAAATACAGTGGTGCTTGAAAGTTTGTGAACCCTTTAGAATTTTCTATATTTCTGCATAAATATGACCTAAAACATCATCAGATTTTCACACAAGTCCTAAAAGTAGATAAAGAGAACCCAGTTAAACAAATAAGACAAAAATATTATACTTGGTCATTCATTTATTGAGGAAAATGATCCAATATTACATATCTGTGAGTGGCAAAAGTATGTGACCCTTTGCTTTCAGTATCTGGTGTGACCCCCTTGTGCAGCAATAACTGCAACTAAACGTTTGCGGTAACTGTTGATCAGTCCTGCACACCGGCTTGGAAGAATTTTAGCCCGTTCCTCCGTACAGAACAGCTTCAACTCTGGGATGTTGGTGGGTTTCCTCACATGAACTGCTCGCTTCAGGTCCTTCCACAACATTCCGATTGGATTAAGGTCAGGACTTTGACTTGGCCATTCCAAAACATTCACTTTATTCTTCTTTAACCATTCTTTGGTAGAATAACTTGTGTCCTTAGGGTCGTTGTCTTGCTGCATGACCCACCTTCTCTTGAGATTCAGTTCATGGACAGATGTCCTGACATTTTCCTTTAGAATTCACTGGTATAATTCAGAATTCATTGTTCCATCAATGATGGCAAGCCATCCTGGCCCAGATGCAGCAAAACAGGCCCAAACCATGATACTACCACCACCATGTTTCACAGATGGGATAAGGTTCTTATGCTGGAATGCAGCGTTTTCCTTTCTCCAAACATAACGCTTCTCATTTAAACCAAAAAGTTCTATTTTAGTCTCATCTGTCCACAAAACATTTTTCCAATAGCCTTCTGGCTTGCCCACGTGATCTTTAGCAAACTGCAGATGAACAGCAATGTTCTTTTTGGACAGCAGTGGCTTTCTCCTTGCAACCCTACCATGCACACCATTGTTGTTCAGTGTTCTCCTGATGGTGGACTCATGAACATTAACATTAGCCAATGTGAGAGAGGCCTTCAGTTGCTTAGAAGTTACCCTGGGGTCCTTTGTGACCTCGCCGACTATTACACGCCTTGCTCTTGGAGTGATCTTTGTTGGTTGACCACTCCTGGGGAGGCTAACAGTGGTCTTGAATTTCCTCCATTTGTACACAATCTGTCTGACTGTGGATTGGTGGAGTCCAAACTCTTTAGAGATGGTTTTGTAACCTTTTCCAGCCTTATGAGCATCAACAACGCTTTTTCTGAGGTCCTCAGAAATCGCCTTTGTTCGTGCCATGATACACTTCCACAAACATGTGTTGTGAAGATCAGACTTTGATAGATCCCTGTTCTTTAAATAAAACAGGGTGCCCACTCACACCTGATTGTCATCCCATTGATTGAAAACACCTGACTCTAATTTCACCTTCAAATTAACTGCTAATCCTAGAGGTTCACATACTTTTGCCACTCACAGATATGCAATATTGGATCATTTTCCTCAATACATAAATTACCAAGTATAATATTTTTGTCTCATTTGTTTAACTGGGTTCTCTTTATCTACTTTTAGGACTTGTGTGAAAATCTGATGATGTTTTAGGTCATATTTATGCAGAAATATAGAAAATTCTAAAGGGTTCACAAACTTTCAAGCACCACTGTATGTGAGCAGAGGGGACACCGGCTCCATGCCAGTATGACAAAAACTTGCTGGGGGTGTAAGTGATCATTGTCAGAAATAATATATGAAAGAAAAGCACAGGGAAAATGCTATAATCAAAATGCAGCAAAAAACATACAGTGCATGACAATGACTAAATAATAGCAGACAAAATCCACAAAAAAAAAAAAGACAGAGTAGGAAGAGACTTGTTGCAACAGTCTGCCGACCTCTCTGGCACCTGGAAGTAGAGTAATTTAAGAATGCTAAATAAAATTTTTTTAAATAAAATGTAAAAATAATAAATAATAAAAGTTTCCTTACAAAAAATTTCACCACAGTAACAAGTACACATATTTTTAAATACGTTTATCACCAGTGGAGCGTCTGCTGTACATATACTGTTAATGAGATGTTACTATAATTACAATAATGTGTAAATGAGTGCATAAATATAAACTTGTGATTTGTAGCTGCACTACTGTCAGATTAATCAACACCTTCTGACCAATCACAGTCCAGAATTCATCAGCGCTCTGGTGTAAATCATCCTGAGTCATGCGTTTATTATTGGCTAGTTGTAGTCATCAGAATGGGTTTTGAATTTAATATTTTCTTTTCTTTAAAGCGAGACGGCCTTTTGATTTCATAAAATCGGTGAAATTTAGTTCCCTCTGAAATGCAGTCATTGTTTTATTTCTGTAATATCTCACAAAATATCAGGCCATTCTGTGGCTGGGAAGTTATTTAATTTGAGGGGATTAAAGCAAATAATGTGCATGAAATCGCTCGCTTCGTGCAGTCAAGCAGACAGAGGAAGTCCGTGTGCGCATGCGCAGGTTTACCTTCTTCTTCTTCTTTTGGGTTTTACAGCAGCTGGCATCCACAGTGTTGCATTACTGCCATCTACAGGTTTCCCTTTGAGCGTGCACTGACAGTTCCATCATTCTGTCGCTAAACGAACAGCTGATCACACCGAGGTGCTCGCTGAGCGCCCATATTTATTAGTTTGGTCCTGCGTTTCCTTTGCAGCATAACGTCTTTTCTTCTCTCTTTCTTTCCGTTACTGTAGTGGGTCTTTCACATTTCATTCGCACACTCACGTCCTCCATTTTTCTCTCCTGTTTCAAATTTGTATCCCACAATGCCTTGCGTGAACGGGGAAAGCCCACCACGTGATGCATGACGTACGGTAGTATCTTGAATTGGGTCATGGTGAATCAGGAAAAAATACTGGAGAATTTAGGGCCACCTAGCTCTAAACTCATTAATTGTTTTATTTAAAAAAAAAAACCTAATAAAATTGGAAGTCTGTGATTCGAATTCAGAAGCTTTTGGTCCACTAAACAAAAATAATTGGGTGTCAGGGAAAATTCTTTTTATGACCTACACTTGAAAAATCTGAAAGGAAGTCTACCTTTAATATAATTTGAGTTATTATTATGGATGTAAAACCTGTATGGTACTTTTCAAGTATATGATTTTCCAATATCAATACTCTGTATAAACATGTACATCCTCAGCTATTCGTGACTGTAGGATGGCTGAGAACGCGTCAGGATTTCTGTGTGATGACAAAGTGACCTGCATCCCACTTTCTGAGCTGTGTAACGGTAGCTCCAACTGTCCCAATGGAGCTGATGAGAACAAACTCGCATGCAGTATGCAGCTTTTCACTTCATTAAAGCCTTTATCTCCACGCTTTTCCATCGTGCTGATTATTTTTGCAGTCATGGATGTGTTTAAAGTTGAGTCACTCATTCCAGGTGATCTTCCAAACAACCGTCCGAGTCACCTGATCTTTCGGCGTGGAAATCCTCGCTTCTGGATCTTTGCTGATAAGAAATGTAACAACATGAATGATTGCGGAGATTGCTCCGACGAGATTGGGGTTTGTAAGTTTATTTCAACTGTTTAATTTCTTAGGTTCCATCATTTTTCTTGCATGATAAATGCTGTGTTCGTTACTTATTTCATGCTCAATATTTCCTGTTTGGTTGCTCTTTTTGCTTGTGGTACACCATCCATCTATCCATCCATCTGGAAAAATGTGTTGTAACTTTACAGACGCATTATAAATAGGATAGGGAATACATCATATCAAGATTGCGATTTTACTTCAGTACATTTTTGAGATATTACAGGTATGAGTTTAGTAATGGTGGCACGGTGGTGTAGTGGTTATCGCTGTCGCCTCATAGCAAGAAGGTCCGGGTTCGAGCCCCGTGGCCGGCGAGGGCCTTTCTGTGTGGAGTTTGCATGTTCTCCCCGTGTCCGCGTGGGTTTCCTCCGGGTGCTCCAGTTTCCCCCACAGTCCAAAGACATGCAGGTTAGGTTAACTGGTGACTCTAAATTGAGCGTAGGTGTGAATGTGAGTGTGAATGGTTGTCTGTGTCTATGTGTCAGCCCTGTGATGACCTGGCGACTTGTCCAGGGTGAACCCCACCTTTCGCCCGTAGTCAGCTGGGATAGGATCCAGCTCGCCTGCGACCCTGTAGAACAGGATAAAGCAGCTAGAGGAGATGAGATGAGTTTAGTAACAATTCAGAAAAAAAGAGTCTGCTTAATCAACTGTTTTACTACATCCAAAACTGGAAAAAATACTGGTTTATTTTTCCTCTTTCTTGAGTGTTAATGAATTTATTTTCTTAGAAATAAAACTATACTCAAACAGATTGTTTAACAGCTATAAAGTGATGAAATAATGAGTGATAGTAAGCTTCACTAATTCTGATTGCTTTCACCAGCTCTGATTTTTTAAATCAAAATTTATTAAAAATAAAGTTTGTATATTTATCCAGACTATGGCGTCTCCTGTGCAGACATGAGCTGCTCCCCCTGCAGTGGAGTCTGGTGGTCCTGCATGCCCACTGAGTTTCAGTTCTGTACCTGCGTCCCTCAATGCTTCTGTCATGATGGAAACCAACGCTGCTTCAACTGGTCTGATGAATACATCTGCCCCCAAACCTAAAAATAAAAACCCATGAAGCATCATGATCCTAATGTTGTTTCCTATTATGCCTCAAATTGTCTACTTATTTTTAACAATACAATTGTGATATTTATTGTGATAACCCTCAAATACTTTCAACTGATCAAGTGAATGATCATTTTAAAAAATCTTGCCTACTTCACAAGCTTGCTTCACACAGAGAACCCTGATTATGGCTGGGTGTCTTCTTATCACGTCAAAAAACTTTGACACAGAGTAAAAGAACCCTTATCTTGGGCAGAAAAATGCCTGGTTTGGCCAGAA
Organism: Neoarius graeffei; assembly: GCF_027579695.1. Taxonomy (NCBI): domain Eukaryota; kingdom Metazoa; phylum Chordata; class Actinopteri; order Siluriformes; family Ariidae; genus Neoarius; species Neoarius graeffei. The sequence goes on from NC_083585.1 coordinate 68,737,795, forward strand.
GGTCCCTCCATTTGGGCAAATGGAACTAAGGAAAAACCCATGGAGTGCTTGGGTAGAAATCTAGAACTAAACCATATAAACAAACAATCCATCCCACCATGAACCCTCAATACATTCTATAGTTGCTAATAATTTACACTTTTGGGTAAATGGAAACATCAGGACGTTTATAAACATTCACAAAGAGTAAATATTATCATTAATATTAGTGCTGTCAAGCGATTAAAATATTTAATCGTGATTAATGTCGCGACTGTCATAGTTAACTCGCGATTAATCGCAATTTAATCGCACATTTTTGTCACATGAAAAACCATTGTAATTCTCTTATCAGCATAAAAAAGTGAATGGGCTTGCTTTGTACCAATGTGTTTTTTTTTTTTTATTGCAGAGCATAACACGTCTTGTCACAGCCACTGACATCCATAACTTCCATATTAGATGAGAAAACCAAGGGATGAAAAATAAAGTGCATATCACTGTGAAAATAAAAAATTTTTTTATTTTACTCTTCATTAGTTTCTTTTGAAGAGAAGTATTTGCCATAAAAGAAGAAAAAAACATAACAAAAATAAAAACATTCATCATACGTTCAAAAACGTTCATCATAGTGTGGCACTGTATTCTCTAATTCTCACTGCTTATAACTCTACACCCCCCCGGTGGAGATGAGCTGGGAAACTGAAGACTGAAGGAACAGTATTGAAAATTATTTTTCCAGTCTCACCTGTGAAAGGTAATCCCATGTGATCTCGTTTGGATGGTAAACCTGTTGGTACAGTTAAATGCAGCACATGAACGAGGCATCTTTATTCTCGGCTACTGTCTAGACGCTATACCAGAGACGGTTGAAGAATCTCCACTTTGCCCCATCCAATATGGCGGTGAGGATGTTTATATGTCTATGCCTTTCTCCATCACTCACACGTACTCTTATTGAAGCAGCGCGCAACAAGCCTCAACAGGAACTACGGGTGACTCGCAGGGCCAAATTAGAATTTGCGTTAACGGCACTATTTTTTTTAATCGCATTAAATTGAGATCGCGTTAATGCGTTATTATCATGTTAACTTTGACAGCACTAATTAATATTAATAATATTAAAAAATATATATTCATGAGGGCGGCACGGTGGTGTAGTGGTTAGCGCTGTCGCCTCACAGCAAGAAGGTCCGGGTTCGAGCCCCGTGGCCGGCGAGGGCCTTTCTGTGCGGAGTTTGCATGTTCTCCCCGTGTCTGCGTGGGTTTCCTCCGGGTGCTCCGGTTTCCCCCACAGTCCAAAGACATGCAGGTTAGGTTAACTGGTGACTCTAAATTGACCGTAGGTGTGAATGTGAGTGTGAATGGTTGTCTGTGTCTATGTGTCAGCCCTGTGATGACCTGGCGACTTGTCCAGGGTGAACCCCGCCTTTCGCCCGTAGTCAGCTGGGATAGGCTCCAGCTCGCCTGCGACCCTGTAGAACAGGATAAAGCGGCTACAGATAATGAGATGAGATGAGATTTTTGTCTCACTTCATCTTTGTGATTGTAGTGACACTGATACACTACAAGGAAACAAAATTCTTTCAAAAAAAATCTGACAATTTCAACTTTGTGGGTGACATGTGGATGATCCCCACAGGGAAAGGGTTGTTGTTGTTGTTAACAACAAAAAAAAAGAAAAATAATAATAATAAAATAAAAGAGCCAAAAAGTTAACTTTTCATTCCAGAGGTGAAGGTTTGGGTTCGTTTTAGTTGCATGCACAGGATTAATTAATTGCATTAATAATTATGCCAGTGGAAGGTTCTCACAAGGACATTGAGACAGACATGTTTGTGTGTACCGCAACTTGGCCTAGTAGTTACTGTGTCCACCTCTCGAACATGACATTGTTTCAAAAATGTATACAGACTTGGTATCATGGGCAGCATGGTAGTATAGTGGTTAGCACTGTCACTTTGCAGCAAGAAGGTTCTGGGTTCAAGCCAGTGACTGATGGGGGCCTTTCTGTCTGGAGTTTGCATGTTCTCCCCCGTCTGCATGGTTTCCTCGGGGTACTCCAGTTTCCCCCACAGTTCAAAGACATGTGGTTAGGTTAACATGTGGCAGCCACGGCTTGAAAGTTGGGCTGAGGTGCCCTTGAGCGAGGGACCTAACCCACAACTGCTACTCAGGTGCTGTAGCATAGCTATGCACTACTCTGGGCATGTGTGTGTGCTTATTGCTCACTTGTGTCTGCACGTATGTGTTCACTGCATGAGATGGGTTAAAGGCAGAGGAGACATTTCTCTGTGTGATAAATAAAGTATTCTTGTTGGATGTGGTTATTGAGAAGAATTAGAAAAACAATTTCTGCTTTAGCAATTTTAATCCCAAGGCAATTTTAAGTTTTGTGATTAATGTTAAAACTTTATTTTCAGCTTCTGCACCTTTTCACAAGACCAATTTTGACCTATTTGTTGAGACAAAATGTATTGCTAATTTAAATGCATACATTAAAACAATGAGCCCCCCCCCATTGATTAGTTGCCATGAATGAGGCTTGCAGCTATTGGCATTACACTACTCTCACACACTATTAATATGACAATCACCTTGAACAAATATCTATTTCAAACATCTCTTAAAATGACCACCAAAACATGAGCAGTCATTAATGCAGTTAATGATGACACTCGGCTGGAACAGGATTAATGACTAGTTGAGTGGGAGGAGACTCCAGTCATAGTGAGGACAAAAGACAAAATAAAAGGCCACTATTTCTTATTAGCTAGATGTTGGTGTGTGTAGTTAGGTGAAAATGCTAACTATAGGAGTAAGTTTGGTGTTTGTGGGGCTTTTTTTTTTGGGAGTTCTGTTTGCCTTCCTGTGACATGTGAAATTTCCCCCTCAAGCTCCTTGGTGTCCTGTGGTGCCTACTTTGCAGCCACAGATACCTGGCCAGGTTGACAAATGCCAAGTGCAAGACTATGAAAGGGTTCTCTGTGGAGAACTTGGCACAAATGCTTCTCAATGCAATGCTATAAACTGTTTTGGTCAGGCATGTTATGGGAAAACTGGTAAGTTTAGCATCTGATTTGACTTTTTTTTTTTTTTTTTTGCCAGCGACTGTCCATTGTACCCTTGACGGCCAGTTTGTGTTGGTGGCCAGGGACCCAACAGTTCCCAGGATAAGCCTAGATCCCATCAGTCTATTTGGAAGAAACACAGGACCCTGTAGTCCTGTTGACTCTAATACAGCTTTTGTTATATACCAGTTTCCTGTAACTGCTTGTGGGACTACCATGAAGGTTTGCAATCCCCCCCCCCCCAACTTTAATTTGTTGGTATGTTTAGAAGGCATGCTCTCCACTCTATCCAGGTACAAGGTGGTTATGTGGTCTGAAAACAAAATGGTCTCTTCCTATGAAGGCGGAGTTGGTCCTGTGGCTCAATTACAAGGGACTTTCACCATGAGTAAACACTTTTTTTTTTTTTTTTTGGCTGAGGATTCTTGAAGGCTTTTCCTGATGTAGTGTCTTCCTCTGTAGGTTTTATTTCCAGTGTAAATATTCTGGTGGTGGCTCTGGCTGTGTGCTCAACAGCTAATCTTGATCCTCTGCCTGTCATTGCTTCTGGACTGTTACAAGTAGAACTAAGAATAGGAAAAGGTTCATGTCAGAGGGTTGTGAAGGTGAGCAATTTCTGGCTATTAACCTGCAGCCTGAATCTGTCCATGGCTTCAGGAACTGATTCCCCTGCCTTGTCTCCAACAGAACAAGTAGCCTATACCTACTACAGTGCTACTGACTACCCTGTGACCAAGGTTCTGAGGGAGCCTGTGTACGTTGAGGTGCACATTGCTGGGAGAACAGACCCAAATATTGTCCTGGTTTTGGGTAGCTGCTGGGCAATTACTTCCCCCACAGCCTTCCCCAGTGGGACCTTCTGGTGAAGGGGTAAGTCCTGCCCATGTCTCATTTGTGTAGTCCAGTCCCTGTGCTGAACAAGTGACAACCTTGTCTATTCCATAGATGTCCATACAAGGATGACCGCTATTTGACCAAGCTGATCCCAGTGACTGGACTTGCATACCCTACCCATTACAGATTTGTCCTGAGGATGTTTGTTTGTGGATCAGACCTCTGGCTCCACTGCAGGAGATGGTAAAGGCCTGCTTTAGCTTTGTCCTTGTTTACAAGAAATAGGTTCTATTGCTTATCTTTCTTCTTAGCTCTACATCCACTGCAGTACATCCGTTTGTCTTCCAACTGCACGAGACCCCTGTGAACCAATGTGCACCAGAGGAAGTAGGTAGACCCCTTCACACTACTTGCTTCTTCCTTTGACTGGTTTATGGACTGGCTTTTCTCCTCAGGAAGAGATGTTGCTGCAGCAGAAGGAAGCTCTCCTGGTGCATCAGCAATAGTGTCTAGTGGAGGTGTGATCTTTACCCAAGTTCAGGATGACTCTCTTTTGAAATAAGGATGTACTACTGTAATTGTGGTTTGACTTGTTTCTCAAGTGCATCATGTTGGCTGTGGATATGTGAACTATTCCTCTATCCTTGAATACAACTGGTGCAACAAATGAGCCACTGGTAAACTAGTACATGTTTCAACTTGGTGTGAAGAACTGCATAGTTCTTCTAGACCAACTAGGTACAGGGTGCACAGTCCTTTCTGGAAAGGGCCAGTGAGTGAAGCTGCAACTACACTTGCCCTTTTTGTGGGTGAGGGTGGATAACCCTTGGTTTCTTGGAATTAAAATAAACTGTCTCTTGCCTGTGGTTCTTCTGTGGCTATTTTCACAAGGTGGTTGTTAGGCAAACTGTAAACAGAGTAGTACCTTGTTCTGTGGACATCCAGCATGTTTGAGCAAAGGTACAGGTCATGGCCCATGTTTGAAACCCATGGGTAGCAGTTGCAGACCTCATGGGTTATTGACTCCAGTTACTTATTGAAGTTTGTCTTTTTATATTACTAGGTGAACACTTTCACAACTTTGTGTCCCACAAACATGTCTGCCTTATTGATTTCTCTCCCTGACCTCATCCCTAGTATTGGCCTGATTTACTTTATCAATGGTTCTTGCCTTCATGAACTTGATTAGTTGTAATGCCACCCTTTCTTTTGTACTGTTAGGATGCCATTTCCTGGTAGTTGTACAGTACATGTTCAAACACATATCCACCAGGGGGCACTGGCTTGCTGAAACTCTACTGGTTTGGCTATGCTGGGCCTATATAAGCTTACAAGCAAGAATGTATGGGAGATCACTTTTGTTTGAATGAGAAGACAGCCAACTATTGTGATTGCTGAACTTTACAGTGGATTTGTTTCGCCTCCCTTTTGGATTTAAGTTGGAAATATGTTTTCTTTCGTTTATTTTACTTTTGGGGGGGTTTCCCCAAACATGAGCTTTGGAGGGGAGTGGAGAAGGAGCAGCTCTGTGCGTGAGCTCTCCGTCTATGTGAGACACTGCTTGTGTTGGCACAGAGGCCTGGTGACAAGTCTGTGCCCTTTGGTTACATCCACTTTAGTATCATACATACGATCACGTTATCACATACATTTACGTTAGGGGGTTCAGGTTGTTTGTATCTGGCTTCTTAATGGTACAAAAGATGAGCTCAAACTATAGCTATTCTAATCTCTGTAGCTTACATTTAGGTATGTTAATACCTTGGCATGACTTTAAAAGTAGTCTTTATTGGATTTTCTCAACCTCAAGACTGGCCATTTTCTTACAGTAGTGAATTCCTATAAATTCTGTTTAAAACAAGATTGGGTGCTGAATGAACAAAGAGGATCTGTTGGACAGGTGCAGCATTAAGAGGCCTTGGCAAATTTTGCTTCCCCCTGTTACTAAAATCAACTTGAACCCTTGATCTGTATCTAAAAGTGCAGTAACTCAGCAAATTGTATGATCTAAAGCTTGTCAAACTTATTGTGTAAATGCTCACATGAATGAGAATTTGTGGATAAATGCTTGCACCTAACTTAATTGCAGTGCAATGTTACTTGTGACGTACCTGCTCAAGGGTGAGGTTTTTAATTTATTTTTTAAAAAGTCTAGCTGGGTCACTGGGCATGTTACTGTGGGTGTGGTACCATCTCTGCCTGTAGAGTGCAGATTTCTTTATGGGAAATGACTTAGCAGGCAGCCAGGTCTGTGTAACCCCTGTTGCCAGTCTTGTGCCATGTGAGTCACCTGACATTCTGGCTTTGGAGACAGAGTGCCCTGAAATTTTTCTGGCTTGTGTAGTCACCATTCTGTCTTGACAGAAGGCAAGCTCTCTGGAATCAGTTGAGCCTATTGAGTTGACAGATATTTTCTTTGCTGCTCTAGATGGGTTGCCTAATGCCCAACAGTATAGCTGTGAGGTTCTTATTGTTGGACAGGAGGAGGACCTAGTTTTGTTGTCTTAGACATGGTGCCTTTAGTTTTGAAGAGAGCAGGGACATGGCTCAAGGCTTCTACTTGCGAGATGAAGTGCTGATGCAGAAGTAGAGGCCTCCAGATTGGTCGGCTATTGAAGTCTGGAGTGTTGATCAAGTGGTGTTGCCTAAGAACTTCAGAGCACAAGTACTGCGCTTAACCCATGAGGTTCCAATGGCTGGCCACCTGGGTATTAGGAAGACCGAAGCCAAGATTCTTAATGTTTCTATTGACCTCACTTGCATAAGGATGTGGTGGCATCTTGTAGGTCTTGCCATGCCTGCCAGATAGTGGAAAGTCTGGTTGGGTTTGCCATTAGCTCCATTATGTCCTCTGCCTGTTGTGGAGGAGCCCTTCTCTTGTGATTTGTGTAGGTCCTTTTACCCAAAACTAATAGTAGAGCAGATAAGCAGATGAATCGTGCACAAGATGATAAAAGCATGAAACTTTCAGGGTTTGTTCTTGAGGGCATAACAATTAATAAGAGCTGTAGGTGCTCTCAGTTTGACCTTGGAGGTCAATTAGAGGCCATTGAGGTCATCAATAGGACATTTCTATGCATGAGAGCTGAAATGGGTGTGTTTTTGGGAGCAATTTTGCTAAAAATGTACAGTAAGTATAAATATGCATGTATTAAGGCATAATCAAGTAAATAAACAAATGGATATACACCCATAGAGGTAAATGAATGAAATAAACAAAAAACGTAATGATAATAACTTAAAATTGGGAAATGGCAAATGAACTGTAACTGATAGATACCCAGGTAAACTACATAAATTTAATCATTAAACTGGAAGGATTTATGTTAGTGAAAACAAAACAGAATTGTTCCACTTTCTGTTCAAATTGCTGCCATGGCATTAGCTCCTGGCAAAGAAGTATATGCCACAAACGAAAAAAAAATGTCCTCAGCTCTCCTGTTGACTGTGATGTAAGTAATTTGGTTCTATGCACTCAAGAGGAGGCAGACACAAGGCTATTCCTTCATGTGGCAGATGCTGCTAAAAAGGGACTTAAGAATGTGTTGGTTAGAACAGTGGATTCAGATGTGGTCGTCTTGGCAGTAGCTGTATTTCAGAAAGTTGACCTTGAAGAAATGTGGATAGCCTTTGGAATTGGTAGCAATTTTCTGCTATATTAGCATCTACAAGGTGGTTGCTGCTCTTGGTCCTTCCACTAGCGATGCTTTGCTCGCATTTCATTCTTTCACTGGCTGTGATACAACATCAGCATTCTGTGGCCATGGTAAAAAGACTGCTTGGGACACGTGGCTTGTGTACCCAGAAGTCATGGAGGCTTTTCACGAGATGTTGCAAATGCCACAAGAACTGAGTGACCTGTCTTTGTCACAGCTGGAACGCTTTGTTCTCATTTATGACAGAACAAATGCATGTGTAGGTGTCAATGAGGCACGGAAACATCTTTTCACACGAAAGTCAAGATCGTTGGAAAACATCCCCCCCCCCCCCCACACACACACACACACAAGCTGCTTTGAGACAACACATCAAACGAGCCATGTATCAGGCTCATGTATGGAACCTTGCCTTGGTTATTAGGCCCCAGTTGCCAAGTCCTTCAGACTGGGGATGGGTTAAGTCACGATGGATGGCAGCCACTTTGGACAACACTACCTGAGGCCTCACAGTTGTGCTATGAGCTTTTGCATTGTGGTTGCAAAAAGGGCTGTTGTGGTCACTGCAAATGCAAAAAGGCAGAATTGAAGTGTACTGCCCTTTGTGCATGTTCTGGAGACTGCAATGATTAGAATACTCACATTAGGCCTGTGTCACTTGTATCATTCATTTGGAAGTCATTTTACAATTACAAAGTATATACTGCTTGGCAATATGCTACAAAATCATAAGTTGTTGAAATTGACATAACACATCATGTATTTTAGAGTGACCATCTTAACCTTGACTTCTAAGTGTAATATCACTATAAATGGACCTTCATGACCTAGAAAAATGGAAATCCACATGTAATTACAATTTTTGTCACACTTGTATGATAAAATGCCCCAATTTTTAATCCTGTCCATTGAAATTGCACATAAGGGTCGATGACCTCCAAGGTCAAACAGAGTGCCTCCAGATCTTAAATTAATTGTTATGCCCTGGAGAACAAACCCTGAAAGTTTCATGCTTTTATCATGTGTACAATTCTTATGTTTATAGGGCCTTAACAGCTCTACTATAAGGCAATGAGTATCTTTTGAGCATTTATGATGCCACATGACTTCCTGAGGCTGTGCCTCTTAGGAATATAAAAGCAAAGTTGGTGCTGGATGCTTAGTTTCTTTTCTCAGTTTGGGCTTCTAAAGCAGGTACAGTCAGATTAGGGATCAAACTTTTGTCTCTGGGGTATTTCAGGATGTTCTTTGTGAATTGGGTATAGAGCAGGTTACTTTATCAGCATACCATCCACAGTCTTGGACAATTGAACATTACCATCAAACACTTAAGACTGTGATTTAAGGCTTACTCAGTTCAATATATGGGGGATTTGGGATGCAGCCCTCCCCCTTTTTCTGTTTGCACTGAGCGTGAGTGAAGCTACAGGTTTTACACCTTTTGCAGTTGTCAGGTCCAAAGACATCTGTGGACCTTTTAAAGATGGTTAAGAAAAAGTTTAAGGAGTCCAGCGAAGAGAATGTGTTGCAATATGTGGCGAAGCTCCAAGACCATTTGGTGGCAACTTGTCAAGTGGCCTGTGAGAATCTGCAGTGGGCTCAGGTTTGCATGAAGGCTCAGTATGATAAGAGCCATTGAAAGATATATTTCTGGCCTGGTGACAGTCTTGGTGCTCCTGCCTATGTGAGGGAATAGCTTGAGCACATGATTGTGTGATCTTTACACAATAGTTCCTGTCACCAATCTTTTCTATGTGGTCAGCATGCCTGATCCTGGGATTTGCTGGATCTATTGAAACTGCAGGATCTGGATCGCAGGATCTGCTGAAATCATATGTGGACTGGGCAGAGCAGGTAGTGCCAGTGGCATGTTTCAGCTTCAGATGGGCCTGAGGTCCCAGATGAGATGGTGGCTGTTGAACTAGTCAGTGCACACCCGTAACTTTGAGGCCCTGATTAACTTTTCACAACTTGGTAGTCATCTAACTGAGTCAGCAAGCTGATATGACTGTTTTGATACAGGATTTTGTAGGTTTGTTCAAAGATACCCCAGGCCATACAAATGTTGCCTCTCATTATGTGAACACTGGTGATACACTGCCTATAAAACATCCTAATAGGTTACTGCCTGCTAAGCTCAAAGGTTGAAGAGGAATTGGAATACATGATTCAAATAGGGGTGGTAGACTGCTGGGTCAGCATGACTGGAGCTCGCTAGTTGTGCTGGTGTGAAAAACCGATGGGTTGACACATTTCTGTATTGATTAACAGCAGGTAAACAGGGTCACTGAAACTGATGCATTTCCAATCCTGCATCTGAAGGATTGCATAGACCGCATTGGCCGGGCCCAGTTTGTGACAAAGCTAGATCTCCTTAAAGGATATTTGCAAAGGCCTCTCGCTCCCTGGGCACAGGAACTCTGCATTTGTAACTCCCTCTGGTCTTTATAGGTGTAAAGCCCTCCCATTTGACATGAAAAATGTACCAGCCACCTTTCAGAGGGCTATGAATCTTATTATAGCTGGTTTACCTAATGTAACTTTATCTTGATGTGGTGATATACAATACATCTTGGTGTGACCATGTTCAGCATGTGCAGGCATTGTTTGAAAACTTCAGCAGGCTAATTTAATGGTTAACCTGCCAATGTGAGTTCAGCAGGGGTCAGGTTACTTGGGTCAACATGTTGGCTAGGGGTTAGTGTTGCTGAAGCATGCTAAGATACAAACCATTTTGGGTCTTCCAGTGCCTAGAACACAGCATGAACTTATGAGAATTCTTGGCATGTGTGGGTCCTATTGCAAATTTGTTCCAAACTTTGCTGCAATAATGGAATCATTGACCAACGTGCTCAAGAAAGGTGTGACGTTTAAGTGGTCAGACCATTGTCAGTCAGCATTTGATCAAATAAAGGCAATCTTGTCCTGTGAGCCTGTGTTGAAGGCACTGGGCTTTGAGGTTCCTTTGAAATTGGCTGTGGATGCCTGTGATGTGGGAATCAGGGTGGTTGTTACAGGTTGATCAGGGTTTTGACAGGCCAGTAGCCTACTTCTCTAAAAAGCTTGATTAGACATCAGCAAGCATATTCAACCACTGATAAGGAAGCATTGGCACTTGTTCTTACAGTGTACCATTTTGAGTTCTATTTGTCTAGCACTGGTGGTGATGGTGGTTCTTACAGATCACCAGCCACTCATGTTTGTGGCCAATTTTTGAATCTCAAATGCCAGGATGTTTAGATGGAGCGTTGTGTTGAAGTATAGAAAAGCTCTTAGTGCTGCTAGATCAACATATCTCTCCACCCTAATAGAAGATAAAAAATAATCCTAGATTCCTATTTAATACTGTAGCAAAATTAACCAGGAAAAAGACCACTATAGACATGTGCACACCTGCAGTATGTAGTAGCAACATTTTTTTCAATTATAAAATTGAAAATATCAGAACTCAAACTACTAATTTAAGGCCTGACAATTTAAGTAACCCTGTAGTTAACATGGTCAGATCAGCAATTACTCCCCTTAGAATTCAAACTAATTTAATTAATCGCCATCAAAATCCTCAACTTGTGTACTAGATCCCTTACCTATATGACTATTCAAACGGATAATACCTGAAGTAATTGAACCACTTCTAAAAATAAATTCTTCTCTAGGATTGGCTATGTACCCAAATCCTTTAGGCTGCTGGGCCATAGAAGGTTCACGCTGCACGCTACACGCTACACGTTCACGTGAAGAACCGGACCCTGGGCCATTAAACTTCATGCTTGGATGTTCACGTGTTGCGTCTGTTCTACTTTGACTGAGTAATACAACAATAACCAACAATATGGACTCTTCGGATGACGACGATTGCCTCATTCTGCTTTTACTGAGACAGAGGAAGAGAAAAAGGAACAGAATTTGGAGCCGAGAACACTTCCTTCTGAGAGAAACCCGTGGTGAATTTCACCGAAAATTCTATAATCTGCTTGACAATCCCGATGAAGAACTATTTTTCAATTATACCATTCAATTATATTTTTTCTGAAGTTTTCCCCTGAAAGCATAGTTATCTCCCTAGACCCGTTCTGATTGGCTGGCGCGGCGGTGACCGCATGCATTGACTGGAATTTCCATCTTCACGCCTAGAAAAAAGTGTGCATGTTCATTTCACGCTTCACGCGTGAAGTGTGCAGCGTGCAACGTGAACGCCGTTCTATGGCCCAGAGCAAGTCATGCTACGTTTGTCCACTTTTCTTTACACGCGTGTAGCGTGTAGTGTGCAGCATGCAGCATGCAGCGTGAACCTTCTATGGCCCAGCAGCCTTAAACAAGCAGTTATTAAACCCCTGACCTCTATCCCTGTCAGCTGTCCAATTATCAGCCAATATCAAACTTCCCCTTTATCTCAAAGATCCTTGAAAAAGCTGTGGCACAGCAGTTCTGCTCCTATTCACGTAGGAATAACATCCATGAAGTGCATCAGTCAGGATTTAGACCTCATCATAGCACAGACAGCATTGGTGAAAGTAAATGATGTACTGTTGGCATCTGATCAGGGCTGTGTCTCGTTACTTGACCTTAGTGCAGCATTTAATACCATTGATCATTCCATTCTTCTGGATAGACTAGAAAATATTGTGGAAGTAAAGGGAATGGCCCTCTCCTGGCTCAGCTCTTATTTAACTGATGGCTATCAGTATATTGATGTAAAATTCCCCCCCGGACATACTGAAGTAAAGTTTGGTGTTCCGCAAGGTTTTGTCTTGGGCCCATTGCTTTGTTTCTTTATATATGTTACCTCTGGGTGATATAAGCATGGTATTAGTTTCCATCGTTATGCTGATGATGCACAGTTGTATGTTTCTGCAGAACCAGATTGTGGCAGTTCGTGTAAATGGGTGGAGCACAGAAGGACAGCAGGACAGAACTGAGTTCACAAAAACTCTTTATTCAGCTTTTCAGCTGCAAACGCGCGCACACACATCAGCTGTCTGGTTGTGGAGAGAGTCCCTCTGCTCTCACTCTCTCTCCTTAAGAAGGGCGCAGTCACTGGGAAGACACACAAACACATCAATTAACAACAGGTGTAGTGATTCTGCCACTTAACTTCCCCGACTCCGCTCTCCTGTCACAGACCGATGCTAGACCATGCCCCCGCTGCCACATACCCCCACCGCCCGACTCAGGCCGGGCAGCCGTCCGGCCCGCAGCCGACTCCCCCCCCCCTTGACGGGAGAGGAAGTCTGCCACGACCATCTGCACCCCTGGCCTGTGGATCACCTTGAAGTTAAAGGGTTGGAGTGCCAGATACCAACGGGTGATCCGCACATTGGCATCCTTCATGTGGTGGAGCCACTGGAGGGGCGTGTGGTCCGAACAGAGGGTGAAAGGGCGTCCCAGCAGGTAGTACCGGAGGGCGAGGACTGCCCACTTGATCACCAGGCACTCCTTCTCGATGGTACTGTAGCGCCCCTCACGCACCGACAGCTTGCGGCTAATGTACAAGACAGGGCCATCCTCCCCCTCCACCTGCTGGGACAAAACAGCCCCCAGCCCTCTGTCCGACGCATCCGTCTGCAACATAAAGGGGAGAGAAAAGTCAGGGGAGTGTAAAAGTGGCCCCCCCACACAGTGCAACTTTAACCTTAGAAAAAGCCTGCTGGCATTGCTCCGTCCACTGGACCGGATCTGGTGCTCCCTTTTTAGTGAGATCAGTCAGTGGACTGGTGACGTCCGAATAATTAGGTATAAACCTACGATAATAGCCAGCCAGCCCCAGGAACTGTCTCACCCCCTTTTTGGTCTTGGGCCTCGGGCAGGCCGCAATCGCTGCAGTCTTGTTAATTTGGGGACGCACCTGCCCGTTGCCCAAGTGGAAGCCCAGATACCGTACTTCCACCCGCCCAATCGCACACTTCTTCGGGTTGGCCGTGAGACCCGCCCGCCTCAGTGACCTAAGGACGGCCCTCAGGTGTTGTAGGTGCCACGGCCAGTCATTACTATAAATAATGATATCATCTAAGTACGCGGCCGCATAGGTGGTGTGGGGGTGGAGGACCCTGTCCATCAGCCGCTGAAACGTAGCAGGCGCCCCAAACAGCCCAAAAGGAAGTGTGACGAATTGGTGTAAGCCGAACGGTGTGGAAAAGGCCGTTTTTTCACGGGATAATGGAGTCAAGGGGATCTGCCAATAACCCTTTGTTAAATCCAGTGTCGAGTAAAAACGAGCCATGCCTAGCCGATCGAGCAACTCATCAATACGAGGCATTGGGTACGCATCGAATTTAGACACCGCGTTTACTTTTCTATAGTCCACACAGAACCAGACCGACCCGTCGGCCTTGGGTACCAAGACCACCGGGCTGCTCCAGTCACTGTGGGACTCCTCGATGATGCCCATTTCGAGCATGGCCTCGAGTTCTTCCCGAACCACCTTTTTCTTGTGTTCGGGTAATCTGTAAGGGCGGCTACGCACTACCACCCCCGGGGGCGTCTCAATGTGGTGCTCTATGAGGTTAGTGCGGCCAGGCAGGGGTGAAAACTCGGTCTGCAACTGGGCAACCTCCCCGAGTTGGGTCGGGGAGAGGTGGTCTCCACAGGGGACCGGAGAGGGACGTGATGCTAATGTTCCTTTTTGAACCTCCGGCCCCAGCTCCGCCTTCTCCGGAACCACCGACACCAACGCCACGGGGACCTCCTCGTTCCAGAGTTTGAGTAGGTTGAGGTGGTAAATCTGTAGCGCCCCACCCCTGTCCATTTGCCTCACCTCATAGTCGACATCCCCGACTCGCCGTGTGACCTCAAAGGGCCCTTGCCACTTGGCGACTAATTTAGAGCTCGATGTGGGCAACAGTATGAGTACTTTCTCTCCTGGTGCAAACTCTCTAAGGTGCGTACCCTTGTCGTACAGGCGGGTTTGCCATTCTTGGGCCTGCCGCAAATTCTCCTGGGTTAGTTGTGAGTGTGTGGAGTTTTGCACGCAGGTCAATAACGTATTGAATTTCATTTTTGCTTGGTGAAGGTTCCTCCTCCCAATTTTCTCGCAGCATGTCTAAAATGCCACGCGGCTTACGCCCATATAATTCAAACGGGGAGAACCCCGTGGAGGCTTGGGGGACCTCTCGCACTGCAAAGAGCAAGGGTTCGAGCCATTTATCTCAGTTACGCACATCCTCACTTACAAATTTTTGTTTTTAAGGGTGCGATTAAACCGTTCCACTAAGCCGTCCATTTGTGGGTGATAAACGCTGGTGCGGATCGGCTTAATACCTAATAACCCATACAGTTCATTCAGTGTTCGTGACATAAACGAGGTGCCTTGATCAGTCAGAATCTCTTTTTGGGATTCCAACTCGGGAGATGATGCGGAAGAGCGCCTCCGCAATACTGCGTGCTGAGATATTGCGAAGAGGCACTGCTTCTGGGTATCGCGTTGCATAGTCCACCAGAACTAATATAAAGTGGTACCCTCGTGTTGACCGATCTAATGGCCCGACGAGATCCATCCCCATTCTTTCGAACGGGGTCTCGATTAACAGTAGAGGGCACAAAGGCGCTTTTGGAATGGCTGCTGGATTTACTAACTGGCATTCGCGGCATGCCGTACACCACCTACGGACATCGCCGCGAATCCCCGGCCAGTAGAATCGGGCCATTATGCGGGCTAGTGTTTTATCCTGCCCTAAGTGTCCAGCCATGGGATTAAAGTGAGCCACCTGGAATACCAATTCCCGGCAGCTCTTCGGAATTAAAAGCTGCGTGACTCGCTCTTTAGTTTGAGTGTCCTGCGTCACTCGGTATAATCTATCCTTCATAATCGCGAAGTAGGGGAAGGACAGGGTGGCATTCGGCTGGAGCGTTTGACCATCGATTACTCTCACTTGGTCAAAAGCATGCCACAGAGTCTCGTCTCGCGATTGCTCTAACGGGAAATCTGTGAGGGATTCCCCAATAGAGAGAGGAGGAGCCAGCGGCTCCTCACTCTGGCGCGGAGATGACGTAGACGGCTCTGTGACAGCTGCTCCCGCCAAAGTGACACCAGGACCTCCCCCTGTCAAATGGCAGGACCCACTCTTGACTGTGTCATTAAACCCCGAAATCCCGGCCAATCAGTCCCCAAAATTAAAGAGTGGGTAAGGCGAGGATTAACCGCCGCCTTCACTATAAATTTTTCCCCTCTGAAAATAATGTGGACCGACACTAAAGGGTAGTTGTGAACATCCCCGTGCACACACACCTTCACCAATTGTGCTCCCCCCAATGCCTCGTCTTGCAGCAGGTTTTGGTGGATTGAGGTCTGATTACAGCCCGAATCCACCAACGTCTGATATGTATCCCCTTGGATACTCACCGGTATGCGATACGCTCTGGCCCAATCAAGGGCGGCTCCTGGCGCATTGGGGATCCAAACCACCGCGCCCACCTCCATTATCGAGCACTGCTGTTGGAGGTGGCCCGGTTCCCCGCAGTGCCAGCAAACCGGCCCGGGCTTCCTCTCTGCACTAGTGCTCTGGGGCTCACTCACCTAAGGGGGGGGGAGAGACAGACACAGAAGGGAGACACGGAAGGCCACCGCGGGTGCGGTGGGCTGGCTGAGGTGGCGCCGGCCCCCATCTCCCCGGTGGGGGAATGGGGCGAGGAGAAGACACAGGAGGAGGGGGGAGAGAGAGAGAAAAGAGGTCGTCTGCTGTCCTGCCGTCGGGACAGCCGCCAGATGATCCTCTGCCAGCTCGATTGCCTGATCCAGCGATGCCGGGTGGTGGCACTGGACCCACTCTGCGGTTCCCGCTGGTAGATGCTCGACGAACTGTTCCAGTACCACCTGGTCGATGATCCCCTCGGCGTCGCAGCTGTCGGCCCTCAACCACTGCCAGCAGGCATCCCGGAGTTGCTGGCCAAACGCGAACGGCCGGCTGACTTCCTCCAAGCGCGGAAACGCTGATGATGTTGCTCCGGGGTGCGTCCCATCCGCTGGAGGACGGCCCGGCGAAGGTCCGCGTAGGCCAGCCGGCGGTCGGCGGGGAGCTGTAGCGCGGCCAGCTGCGCCTCTCCCATTAGCAGGGGGAGGAGGCGCGCCGCTCGCTGTTCCACCGGCCACCCCGAGGTCTCTGCTACCTGCTCAAAGAGCGTGAAGAATGCCTCGGGGTCGTCCTGTGGGCCCATCTTCGTGAGGGTGAGGGCCCGCGGCGGTGGAGTTGGTGGACCCTGCCGACACGAGGAGGTGCCGGAATGCCCGACGATCTTCCTGTTGCGCCAGCACCAGGGCCTCGAACCGTTGTTCTTGCTCCTTTCGGAGGGCGAGCATTACCTGGTGCTGGCTCTGTTGAGTCGTGGTGAGGGCATGGATCAGGTTGGCGAAGGTGGAGGACTCCATGGGGCTGTTGTCTTCTGTGCTCATTCCCGGGTTTCGGCACCACTGTGGCAGTTCGTGTAAATGGGTGGAGCACAGAAGGACGGCAGGACAGAACTGAGTTCACAAAAACTCTTTTATTCAGCTTTTTAGCTGCAAACACCCACTCAGACACATGCGCACACATCAGCTGTCTGGTTGTGGAGAGACTCCCTCTGCTCTCACTCTCTCTCCTTAAGAAGGGTGCAGTCACTGGGAAGACACAAACACATCAATTAACAACAGGTGTAGTGATTCTGCCACTTAACTTCCCCGACTCCACCCTCCTGTCACAGACCGATGCTAGACCACGCCCCCGCTGCCACACAGATGTGAGACTAGCTTAATAGAATTGAGGAATGTGTAAAGGACAGACACTAGATGCTTAACTTCCTTCTGATTAACTCTAAGACTGAAGTACTTGTACTAGGACCACATGCAGCTAGAAGTAGGGTTTCTGATTACACAGTAACTCTGGATGGCCTTTGTTCACATGCAGCCACAGGACATTGGGGTGATTTATTGACCCCAGTCTTTCATTCGAAACTCATTGATAACATTACCTGGATAGCTTTCTTTCATCTCAGAAATATCGCTAAGAAATTTGTCACTACACAACACAAACTAGTTCATGCTTTTATTACCTCCAGGTTGGATTATCGTAATGCCTTACTGTCCAGATGTTCTAATAAGTGCATAAACAAGCTCCAGTTAGTTAATGTAGCAGCAAGAGTCCTTACTAGAACTAGAAAAGATGACATCACCCCTGTCTTATCCACACTGCATTGGCTCCCAATCAAATCTTTTATTGTTTTATAAAATACTACTATTGACTTTTTTTTTTTTAAAGCACTTGATGGTCTTGCACCACAGTACCTGAGCAAACTTCTGGTCCTTTATGACCTGCCATGTCTACATAGATCAAAAGGTGTAGGCTATCTGCTGGTACCTAATATAGTGAAGGCTACATCAGGGGGCAGAGACTTTGTAAGAAAAGCCCCACAGTTATGGAACTATACTTGCCTTCCAAGTAGTGTTTGGGACTCCAACACAGTCTCAGCATTTAAATCTAGGCTGAAAACATTTTGGTCAAGCCTTTTAATTATTAGGTAAAGTAGTAGATCCAGAGGGTTCTCAGGTATAGTGTTTTGGTAAACTGGGATGTACAGCCCCCACCCAAATGAGGATGGGATGTATGGATGCTGTCAGCCCCCACTAGAGTTTGACAGTGTAGTGACTGGCTGGTTTATGTCCTGTGGCACCCTCATGCCTGTTACCTTATGGCTCTTGCCTTTTAGTTATGCGTCATTAGTTTTGCCAGAGTCCCTGCTTGCACTTGATGCAAAATGTATACTGTTCCTACTCATCAGGTGACATTGGGCATACCCAACAACCTCCCCAACTCTGTCTGCCCCTCTGAGTTACATGTCAATCCTGAGATCAAGATGCTGGCCTCTTCTGCTCCTCAGACCTGCCTGATCCATCCTGATGCCTTGTGTCTGGTTGGAGTCTAATCATATCACTCCTGTGGAGGACAGCCCCATATGGACAGTTGAAAGTCACGCTTGGAGGATGGCTCTGGACACCTACAGCAATGCTTTTATGGCTGAGGACTACAGTTGACTTGCAGTTGTCATGAACAGTTTTGCATTCAAGTTTCCATCAATGAAGAGTTATAACATCAACAAAACAGCCTTCATGTTAAAACTGTTAGTTATCATGCTATCTGTTATCACCCAAATGAGGATGGGTTCCCTTTTGAGTCTGGTTCCTCTCAAGGTTTCTTCCTAATGTCATCTGAGGGAGTTTTTCCTTGCCACCATCACCACAGGCTTGCTCATTGGTGATGGACTAGGGATAAAATTAGCTCATGTTTCAAGTCACTAAAATTCTGTAAATCTGCTTTATGACTGTCTATTGTTAAGCACTATAAAAAAAAAAAAAACTTGTGTTGCAACCATATTTGGTTATGTGTTGCAGGAAAAGACTATCATTGTCAATGTTCAAGCGTAGATGAATTTGTTTCGAAGAGCATTGATTTCTGAATTATCGGCTAGGGGTTTTGAGATGGGTAATTACCATGAGTATTCTGCATTAAGGATGGCAGGAAGTAGAAGGGTAATATCGGTTTTAGTCAAATGTAGTTTGTGTATATAGCAGAAATTATAACTTGTTAATGAGTATAGATGATGCCAAAGAAGAATAGTAGCTATAAAAAAAGAGGAAAAATGTAAGCATAATTAAATTGTTAGGAAGCATGTCAGTCAGGGAAAGATGCACATAGTGATTGGGAAAGCTATGGGAGTGTCAGCTGACTAGTGGGCATGTGTGATGTGTCCCTGTCGAAAGGAAACTGCTGATCATACCAGGTGCTGTTCTCTTTGTGAGTTTTCTTTAGCTGACTTCATGTGTCCAGAAGTAGCCCTGAGGACTTTGGTTTGTCTCAGACCTTTTCTGTTTTGGATTGTCATCTACACAAATGAAACTTGAACTGTGAGAACTACTGGAGCTTTGGCCTGCTGCTCATCAGAGCAAGGATTGGGCTGTCCCAGAGTGCGTTTGTCTACAAGCTGCTCTCCTGTGGGCCTTCTCAACTTCAGTGGCAAACATCATGACACTACTGATTATAGATACAAGTTCACATTTAATGCAGACACTACAGGCAGAGTTACATCCAGGTCCTAGCTAACTATCAATTTCCGAGTCCTTATACCTGGATAGGTAGGTTAGCTTTGTATCCCTTTTGTTTTGTCACGTTTCAGTAGGTATTTGATATTCTGGGGGGAGGATCTGGTTATGTAACAGTCCTTTCCTGCTAAGGAGATTCTGCCCCACCAATCTGGAAACAACATTAATGCAGAGATGTTTTTCAGTTTATTGAAAGACAAACATGAACACAACCCTGATTCCAAAAAAGTTGGGACAAAGTACAAATTGTAAATAAAAATGGAGTGCAATAACTTACAAATCTCAAACTGATATTGTATTCACAATGGAACATAGACAACATATCAAATGTCGAAAGTGAGACATTTTGAAATTTCATGCCAAATATTGGCTAATTTGAAATTTCATGACAGCAACACATCTCAAAAAAGTTGGGACAGGGGCAATAAGAGGCTGGAAAAGTTAAAGGTACAAAAAAGGAACAGCTGGAGGACCAAATTGCAACTCATTAGGTCAATTGGCAATAGGTCATTAACATGACTGGGTATAAAAAGAGCATCTTGGAGTGGCAGCGGCTCTCAGAAGTAAAGATGGGAAGAGGATCACCAATCCCCCTAATTCTGCGCCGACAAATAGTGGAGCAATATCAGAAAGGAGTTCGACAGTGTAAAATTTCAAAGAGTTTGAACATATCATCATCTACAGTGCATAATATCAAAAGATTCGGAGAATCTGGAAGAATCTCTGTGCATAAGGGTCAAGGCCGGAAAACCATACTGGGTGCCCGTGATCTTCGGGCCCTTAGACGGCACTGCATCACATACAGGCATGCTTCTGTATTGGAAATCACAAAATGGGCTCAGGAATATTTCCAGAGAACATTATCTGTGAACACAATTCACCGTGCCATCCGCCGTTGCCAGCTAAAACTCTATGGTTCAAAGAAGAAGCCGTATCTAAACATGATCCAGAAGCGCAGACGTCTTCTCTGGGCCAAGGCTCATTTAAAATGGACTGTGGCAAAGTGGAAAACTGTTCTGTGGTCAGGCGAATCAAAATTTGAAGTTCTTTATGGAAACAAGTTGAGCAACTAGAATCCTACATTAGAGAAGAATGGGTTAACATTCCTATCCCTAAACTTGAGCAACTTGTCTCCTCAGTCCCCAGACGTTCACAGACTGTTGTAAAGAGAAAAGGGGATGTCTCACAGTGGGAAACATGGCCTTGTCCCAACTTTTTTGAGATGTGTTGTTGTCATGAAATTTAAAATCACCTAATTTTTCTCTTTAAATGATACATTTTCTCAGTTTAAACATTTGATATGTCATCTATGTTCTATTCTGAATAAAATATGGAATTTTGAAACTTCCACGTCATTGCATTCCGTTTTTATTTACAATTTGTACTTTGTCCCAACTTTTTTGGAATCGGTGTGTGTAATCTCCAACATTCAAGAATGTGGTGTAGCAATATGATTTGGAAAATGGAAGCCAAGTTGGCTGAATGTGATAGGGTGGCTTCAATGGGTGATGGAAAATTAATGAGTAGCATATCCTTATGAAAAAGACAGAGCAAACGTGTGAGCAAAGATGAATTTCAAGGATTTAAGTGAAACTAGCCAAAACAAGTTGCAAGCACTTCAAACAAATATCTCTGTCAATGCAGCTTCTCCAGCTTTCCTGCAGGCAAAGGGAGAGACACAGAGACCTCATCCTGTACACGGTTCAATTTCTCAAAGCTTGAGTATAATCACCAAAAATCATGTCCATCCATTATCTGTAGCCACTTATCCTGTACAGGGTCACAGGCAAGCTGGAGCCTATTCCAGCTGACTATGGGTGAGAGGCAGGGTACACAGGTCATTGCAGGGCTGACACATAGACACAAACAACCATTCACACACTCAGTAAATTTAGAGCCACCAATTAGCCTAACCTGCATATCTTTGGACTGTGGGGGAAAACAGAGCACTCGGAGGAAATCCATGCAGAAAGGCCCTTGTCAGATGCTGGGCTCGAACCCAGGACTTTCTTGCTGTGAGACGACAGTGCTAACCACTACACCACCGTGCCACCCACAATCATGTCCAGATTACCTTTAAATGAAATGCCAGGGTTACCTTCGGTCCAAGGGGTTGGAAACAGGTTGCCCATAATTCCCTCAAAAAGAGACAATTTGGATCTTAAATTAGAAGTCATTCTAATTTTGTGAAGGATAGAAGATAGAAGTCAACCCAGTTCTCACCAGTTTCCATCATGGCCTTCTTCAATCAATCCTTGATTGTGCTGAAGGTATCTTCATCTTTATTATTGTTTCTGTTACGATAAAAAGATAATTTGCACATTTAAAGTGGTCGGCATGTTGTGTAAATCAAATGGTGCTAACCCTCCAAAAATCCATTTTAATTCCAGCTTGTAATGCAACAAAACAGGACAAACACCAAGAGGGATGAATACTTTTGCAAGACACTGTATTTGTGATTTAGAAATATAATCCTTTCCTGGCAAGGAGATTCTGCCCCACAGATCTGGGAGTGACAGCACTGACACAGATGCAGCTGTTCAGAGACGTTTCTGGGTTTATTGAAGGACAAACGAGTATATATCCACAGTCAAGAATGTGGTGTAGCAACATGATTGGAAAATATAATTTCAGGAACCTGAGTTGGCGGAGTGTGATAGGATACTTTTATAGGTGAAGGAAAATTAGTGAGCACAATAGCCTTATGAAAAACAGAGAGCATATGTCTGAGCAAATGTAACTTTCAAGGATTTAACTGAAACTAGCTAATGCAAGTTGCAAACATACCAAACAAATATCTCTGTTATTAATGCTGTGCCTGTACCTAACCTAACTTTAACCTCAGTAATGAAAAGGAAACTTTTTGGCAAACTTTTTTGTTAAAATAACTGCTTGTGCAGACCATCCACATATCCCCACAATATCAAAATTGTCAGCTTTTACTATCCTTGGGGACTTTTGGTCATTGGTAGTATATAAAAACATGAGCACACACACAATTACTCTTCAGTCCTACTCAGATAAGTTGAACCACAGTTTAGTAATTAATGAGAATTTAATCAAAAGTACAACAGTGTTTAAGTGAATTAATTTATAAAACACTCAGTGGACCCCAGCTTGGGCAGATAAACCTTTTAAGGACCCACAGTTTGGATGGTAAAACCCTGAGATTGGGTGAAAAAACCCATGATGATTAAAAAAAAAAGCTTCACAGAAATAACTGATTTGGGCAGAGACAGTCCTTAGCTAGGTTGGAGGCACCTTCAGACTGGGTGAAAATAACCCTCATCTTTGACAAAAGAATGCCCAGTTTTGCCAGAAGTCCCCTCACCTTAAGTAGAATAATGCTGAGGTCTCTGAAGACCTTAAGCTTCACACAGAGAACCCTGATTATGATTGGGCATCTTTTCACATCAAAGAACTTTCACACTGAGGAAAACAATCCTGATCTTGGACAGAAAAATGCTTGGTTTGGCCAGAAGGTTCCTCCATTTGTGCAAATGGAACTAAGAAAAACCCTCAGAGTGCTTGGGTAAAAATATATAAATAAAACAAATATGCCACCCTGAACCTTTAATACATTCAAAAGTTGCTAATCATTCCCACTTTTGTGTAAATGGAGAAATAAGAACACATTTATTAATATTCACATAGAGTAAATATTATTAATATTAATAATATTATAAAACACATTAATGAAATTTCACTTTCTATCCAACATGAAAAGACACTTTGAGGTTCACAAAATATATATTTTAGAGATGGTTTTTGGATCGAATTTGTTGTTTGTTGTTCAGGGCAACTTTTATTTTGTATTTTCATCTCACTTCATCTTTCTGATAGTAGTGACACTGATACACTAAAAGGAAACTAAACTCTTTCAAAATAAGTCACCTAAGTAACAAGCACATCTTCATACAAAAGACTAACAAGAAGACAAAGTCATCTATATCCCCCGCCCTATATACCAACTACTGTATATACCAAGTTTCAAGATATTATTTGTCACATTTTTCAAGTTCTGCTGCAGGAAACCAGCCCTACCTCTTTACACTGACCTCAGCAGCCTATGATATAAACCCACCGGATCTTTGGTCCAGGTGAGCTAAAAATTAAAATTTCTCACATTTCTTAGTATCAAAAGACATATGTACATTACTTAATCAACACACATACCAACTTTCAAGACCATACCACTCATAGTTTTCAAGTTCTCCTCCAGAAACAAAACCTACTCCTAAGACTAACCTAAGAGACAAAGTCTGTAATTGTTTCCATGGAAACATGAAAAATTTAAATTTCTCAAATTTCTTAGTATGAGAAGGCACATCTACATCACCTTGTTAACATGTATACCAAGTTTGAAATCCGTATCATGACTAGTTTTGGATATATATACTCTGGAAATGAACATTGCTCTTAGAAACTAAGTCAAAATCAATTTTTTATGTAAAAATTTGAAAAATACTTTTTTTTTTTCAAAAAACCAAAATAGCAAATGGCACAAGTGCATATTGCTTAACATGTATACAAAGTTTCATGAAGATATCTTCAGTAGTTTTAAAGATATGGCCCGGAAACAAAAATGTGACCGGACAGCCAAACAGACGGACAGATGGACGGACAGATGGACGGAACCCATTTCTATATCCCCAAACTGAATTTGGGTGGGGATAAAAAGAAACACTGGACATGAAAAGAAAAAAACATGACAGTGTTTCAATAATGTACACATACTTGTGATGTGGATATTGAGAAGAATATATCTCATCTCATCTCATCTCATCTCATTATCTCTAGCTGCTTTATCCTGTTTTACAGGGTCGCAGGCGAGCTGGATCCTATCCCAGCTGACTATGGGCGAAAGGCGGGGTTCACCCTGGACAAGTCGCCAGGTCATCACAGGGATGGATATATATATATATATATATATATATATATATATATATATATATATATATAATCACAAGTATGTGCTCTAGCAATTTTGGACCAAAGGCAATTTTACGATTACAAGATATTAAAATGTGAAGTGCTTGTGATTAATGTTAAAACTTCTTATTTTCAACTTCTGCACCTTTTCACAAGACCAATTTTGAGTTATTTGTTGAGTCAAAATGTATTGCTAATTTAAACGGATAAACGAAAATTATGCCCCCCCATTAGTTGCCATGACCCACGCTTGCAACTATTAGCATCATGCAACTCTCACACATAATTAACATAACAATTAGCTTGAACAAATATCTATTTCAAACACCTCTCAAAATGACCACCAAAACATGAATGCAGTTATTAATGAAGTTAATGATGACACTCGGCTGGAACAGGATTAATGACTAGTTGAGTGGGAGGAAACTCCAGGCACAATGAGGACAAAAGACAAAATAAAAGGCCACTATTTCTTACTTGTCAGCTATTGGTATGTGTAGTTGGGTGAAAATGGTAACAATGGGTGTAAGGTTGGTGTTTGGGGGCCTTTTTCTTACGAGTTGTGTATCTACCTTCTTGCAACATGTGAAATTTCCTCCTCAAGTTCCTTGGCTTCCTGTGGTACCTACTTTACTGCCACAGATACCTGGTCAGGTGGATAAATGCCAAGTGCAAGACTATGAAAGGGTTCCTTGTGGAGAACCTGGCACAAATGCTACTCAATGCAATGCTATAAACTGCTGTTTTGGTGGCCAGGGGTGCTATTATGGGAAAACCAGTAAGTTTGGCATCCTATTTGACTTGAGTGTGGCTTAAAAATGATGATAGGATTTGACTTTCTTTTCATGTTGCCAGTAACTGTCCAGTGTACCCTTGATGGCCAGTTTGTGTTGGTGGTGGCCAGGGACATAACCGATCCCAGGATAAGCCTAGAGTCTGTTAACTTTTTGGGAGGAAACTCAGGACCCTGTAGTCTTGTTGACTCAAATACAGCTTTTGCTATATACCAGTTTCCGGTAACTGCTTGTGGGACTACCATGAAGGTTTGTAATCTCCAATGTCCCATACATGGCCTCAACTTTTTGTTGTGGGTTTTTTTTCCTTCTTGAAAGCATGTTCTCACCTTTTTGTCCAGGTACAAGGTGGCTATGTGGTTTATGAAAACAAGATGGTCTCTTCCTATGAAGTTGGAGTTGGAACACGTGGCTCAATCACAAGGGACACTCACTATGAGTAAGTAAGCTAATTCTCTTGGCTGAGGATTCTTTGTTTACTGATGTAATGTCTTCCTCTGCAGGGTTTACTTCCAGTGTAAATACTCTGGTGTTGGCTTTGTGGCTTTGGCTGTTGAGCACACCGCTAATCTTGATCCTCTGCCTGTTGTTGCTTCTGGACCGTTCCAAGTAGAACTAAGATTAGGAAAAGGTTCATGTGTTACAAAGGGTTGTGTAGAAGGTGAGCAACTTCTGGATATTAACATGCAATCTGAATCTCCCTATGGCTTCAGGAACTAATTCCCCTGCCTTGTCTCCCAACAGAACAAGTAGCCTATACCTCATACTACAGTGCTACTGACTACCCTGTGACCAAGGTTCTGAGGGAGCCTGTGTATGTTGAGGTGCACATTGCTGGGAGAACTGACCCAAATATTGTCCTGGTTTTGGGTGGCTGCTGGGCAACTGCTTCCCCTAACCCCTACAGCCTTCCCCAGTGGGACCTCCTGGTGAAGGGGCAAGTTCTGCCCATGTCTCCTTTGTGTAGTCCAGTTTATGTACTGAACAGACATGACAACATTGTCTCATCCATAGATGTCCATACAAGGATGACCGCTATTTGACCAAGCTGATCCCAGTGACCAGGGCATCTGGACTTGCATACCCTACCCATTACAGAAGATTTGTCCTGAAGATGTTTACGTTTGTGGATCATACCTCTGTGGCTCCACTGCAGGAGATGGTAAAGGCCTGCTTTAGCTTTGTCCTTGTTTACAAGAAATGGGTTCTACTGCTTATCTTTTTCTTCTTAGCTCTACATCCACTGCAGTACATCCGTCTGTCTTCCAACTGCACAAGACCCCTGTGAACCAGTGTGCACCAGAGGAAGTAGGTAGACCCCTTCACACTACTAGCTTCTTCCTTTGACTGGTTTATGGACTTCCTTTTTCTTTTCTCAGGAAGAGATGTTGCTGCAGCAGAAGAGAGCTCTCCTGGTGCATCAGCAATAGTGTCTAGTAGAGGTGTGATCTTTACTCAAGTTCAGGATGACCCTCTCTTGAAATAAAAATGCAATACTGTAATTGTGTGGCTTGACTTGTTTCTCAAATGTCATGTTGGATGTGAGGGTTTTTCATTTATCTTTGAATACAAATGAGGCACTGGTAAATTGGTACATGTTTCAACTTGGTGTGTAGCATGGAGAGCTGTTTAGTTCTTCTAGACAACTAGGTACAGGGTGCCCAAACCTTTCCTGAAGGGGCCAGTGTGAATGCAGCTGGTCATTCCAGCCAAGCAGGTGTCCCACTCTTACAGCCTTGCTCAACTGACCTGAATGGGGTATGCCCCTTGCTCAATTGGACTGCAACTACACTGGCCCTTTTGCAGGTGAGGTTGGGCAGGCTTCTTGGAATTAGTCTCTTTCCTGGGGTTCTTTTTGGCCCACTGCTGGGCAATTGTTGCCAACTTGGTAGTGGTGTCCTCTGGATGGTGAAAACAGGCTTATGTGTCTGACAAAGCCCATACTGATGCAAAATTGAGTAAATGTCAGAACTTTACATTAGATGCTAAATAAAGTTAGCCTACTTTTAATTCTGACAAGACAGAAGCTCTAACTTGGGTAACAAAGGATTTGGTTTTTCAATTATGTGCAGCAGTTGAAGATTTCACTGGCTATTGACTCCAGCTGCTATTTGAACCTTTTGTTGCCTCTAGGTTTGTTAGAGCTGTATTGAAAGCCTTTCCCCCTTTATTTTGTGTAGATTATGATTGGAATGGTTTGCCTCACCATTGTGACTTATAGCTAAATTTCCTTGTTGACTCTAGGTCACAAGGGTGCCAATTCCCAATCTTTTAAGTAATGGGAATGTTTTGTTAGGTCAGACGGCAACAGTTTTCTGACTTCTACTGTGGCTCTCCTTACAGCCAGTTGAGCTTGGGTGGGGAGTTACTAAGTAGGTTCATAATGTGTGAAATATTAGGAATTGAAGCTGGGTAAGGAAATATCTGTGCAATTGAAACCTCATTAGCACAGCAGTGCTTTAGAGGGTGAAATAGTGACTCAGCCAAATTCTAAAGGAAATCTGCAACTTGCATTTAAGGCAAAATGACCCCCCCCCCCCCCCGACCCAATTCTGTTGCTGAGGCAGGGGATCTTTTGAAGTCACTTATTCCAACATGCAGATATAAACTTGAAGTTTGTACAAGGAAAGTTAATGAAACAAAAGCTTTACTTGTGGAATTTAATGTTGATCAAGTAAATGAGTGCATTAACATATTCTTAGACACTGTTGATAAATCACCAGAAAAATGTTTCTCAAGAAGAAAGGGATGCCCTTGTCAATTGGTATGAACCAAGGATTATGAACTTAATGTTTGTAAAAGAGGTTGAAATGGGGGTGAGCCAATACATTCTGTGAATGCGTCATTTAAAACTTCCATATCTTCTACTGAAAAGGCACCTATGGAGGCTTATCTGCTGTTCTAGAGAACATGCATACCTTTTACAGCTGAAGCAAACCATTATAAACTCAAGAATAGAAAAGGTAGAACTGCAGGCATAAATGGCAGCAGATGCTAAACTCCAAGTACTATTAAGCCATGATGAGGTTTAATCACTTTGGCATGCTATGAATGCCTATTATGAGAAGGCAGAGCCCATGCTTACTGATGCCTCTGCTTTAGTATTTGTTCAAAAGGCTGCTGTACCCAAGACTCTTCTTCAGAGCACAGTTGAGTACACCCATAGTAGCCTTCATGGATCTATAAGTGCATCAAGTTCATGACTGGAAAATTCTGAAACCAATCTTTCATGAAATTCTCAGTGCTATGGTGCAGAAACAAAAAGAAACTCTTGTGATTATGCAGCAAAATCTGTCTCTACTACTCAGGATGCAACAGTACATGGTGGGTTTCCCAAGAGCATCTTAACTAGGAGAAAGTGTTCATTGTGCTGCTTGCGTGACCATATATCAATGATCTTTTTGCTACAATGCTTTTGGGAAACTCTGCACCATTTGGTATACTCTCTATATTTCAATATGCACATGTGAACCTCGGTATTACATTATGCCTGTCAATTTTCTATAATTTCCAAAACATGTTTATTGTACTGCAGACCACATGTACATTCAGATCAAAGGAACATCTCCAGAGCCTATGAGAATTTCCCTGGAGCCTAGCAGTGCTCTGTATGCAAATGCAAGGTGGAGAAGAGAGGTGAAAATAGTCTCTCAGCTCTGGTGTAAAAATGGTGACTGCTAGCGAGGCAGAGAAAAGCAAATTTGAAGTGGCGCTGCTGTCTTTTAAACTTGTTTTGTGGGAACATTTTGGTTTCAGCTTTAAATACAATGATGAGAGTAAGATCATAAAGTACAGTTTGCACATATTACTATGCCACTGTCAGCTACGCAAGTGGAAACAGTTCAAATATGATGTTGCAATTGTGTCACCATCACTCAACCATATCCCTTGCAAATGGAGCTGATGTGAGGAGAGTCCACTACTTCACGAAAGTGCAACAATTTATCACTGCTGCCTTCTAGCAACAACTCACAACAAATTCAGAAAGAAATGAAGAAATAATCAAAGCAGTGGGAGTATTTATAGCCAAAGATTGGCAGCCCTATTCGGTGGTTACTGACTTGTGATTTTGTCACCTCATCTCATCTCATTATCTGTAGCCGCTTTATCCTGTTCTACAGGGTCGCAGGCGAGCTGGAGCCTATCCCAGCTGACTACGGGCGAAAGGCGGGGTTCACCCTGGACAAGTCGCCAGGTCATCACAGGGCTGCACATAGACACAGACAACCATTCACACTCACATTCACACCTACGCTCAATTTAGAGTCACCAGTTAACCTAACCTGCATGTCTTTGGACTGTGGGGGAAACCGGAGCACCCGGAGGAAACCCACGCGGACACGGGGAGAACATGCAAACTCCGCACAGAAAGGCCCTCGCCGGCCACGGAGCTCGAACCCGGACCTTCTTGCTGTGAGGCGACAGCGCTAACCACTACACCACCGTGCCGCCCCGATTTTGTCACCTGATGAACAAAATTGAACTGCATTACAATGTCCCCTCCCGCACACATTTCAGCAGCAAAGTAATTCCCGAACTCTATGAAACACTGTGGAGAGAATTTGAAAATCATTTGACACAGACATTCTGTCTAGCTCTCTCCACTGATAGTTGGACCTCCAGAGCAACTGAAAGCTACCTCACTGTGATGGTTCACTATGTGCTAGATTGGGAGATGAGGAGTCACATGTTGCAAACTCGTTCCCTGTATGAGAGTCATACAAGCACACCCTTAGCTCTAGAATTAATGAATGCTGTGACTGAATGGAAACTACAGAGACCAAATATCACAATCCCAGTCGCAACAGATAGTTCACAAAACATTGTAAATGCGATCTGTGAAGCTGATGGGTTTGGGCCCCACATTGACTGGGGTATCTGGACTTGCATACCCTACCCATTACAGATGCTCCATCTTGAAGACACTTGTGTTTGTGGATCAGACTTCTGTGGCTCCTCTGCAAGAGATGAAGGCTTGCCTTATCTTCTTCTTATACAGGAAATGGGTTTTATTGCTTATCTTGGTTCTATACAGATGCAGCTGCTCAGATGTTTCTCAGTTTATTGTAGGACAAACAGGAGTGTTGTAGCTCTGTGATTAGATTTAATTGACAGCCAAGTTATTAGTCTAGTCAAGTCAAGTCAACTTTATTGTCAAATATGCTCTACATGCTCGACATACAGCACAGATGAAATTTCAGTCCTCTCTGACCTACGGTGCAAACAGGCAATGCAATAAATACAAATAGAATAACTGAAAAACAATATAAACAGTATAAACACTCTAGATAAGAAATAGACAGACTAAACACTCATACACACACACACACACACACACACACACACACACACATATATAAATTGGAGCAAAAGGACATAAAATAAACAGTCAAGGGCACTTGAGGTATAGCAGGTAAACATGAATTAAGCAGTATAAACAATAAACTAATAGCTGTTAAGGTGAGGTAGTGCGGAATAGTGCAAATGAGCGAGGTAAAGTGAAATGTGCGGTCCCTGAGTTCAGTGCGTTAATGAACATTGAGAGTGTGTGTGTGTGTGTGTTTGGGGGGGGAACTGTGAGGGTGACATGATGTCAGATGCTGAAGGGGGGGCAGAGGGGGGAGGAGGAGGGGCAGAACAGGGAGGGAGTTGAGCCTCCTGACCGCCTGGTGAAAGAAACTGTCCTTGAGCTTGCTGGTTTTATAACAAATGAGTAATGAAGCACTCAATCACTGGTTTGAACTACACTACTTTATGAAAGAAGAGATGTTATGTACCATTACATCACCCATCAGGGTCATAGTCTTATGAAAAATACATTACTGGTCAACATAACCTTCATTTAGCAGAGCAGAATGTGCATGTGAAGATAAAATCTCAAGGATTCAACTAAAACAAGTAGCGATCAGGCCAGCCTGTACCAGTTTCAAGCATGCCAGACAAATATAAATCTGCCAGTGTGAGTGCTGCAACAGTGTTTGGCTAAAATCCACAAATGAGAGAATGGACAAGGAAAATTGCCATCCACCTACACATCCAGTGAAATATAAATGTGAGGAAGAGTGGATTCCCTCTTGGATGAATAGGATACGGAGTCATGCTGATGATGCAGCATAACTAACTTTCAGGTGTGTTGCTAAATCATCCATGAATTATGGAGAACACATGAAGTTTGTTCAAGAACATGACCAAGATTGTATGGACATCTTGTACAGTGTGATATAACGCTCTTAAACAACCAGTGACGTTCCACAGTCTAAAACTGGCTCTTACTGATCACAAGCGGAAAGGCAGAGTCACTGAAGTTTCGTGTTTGTCACTTCAAGTCACTGTGGCATGATTTGTCTCCATTCTCAGATTTAGTATGGAGACCTATCTCAACAATCAGGACATGAATAAACAGCATGTGTTTCACTGAACACAATGAAACCAGTAAATGTGTCTTGATTTGGGGAACTTTTACTTGCCTTGTGTATATTTCGAACAATTAAAAAAAATACTCCAGTTTCACTAAATGCACTTCCTGGGGACAGGTGTTGTGAATTAGCACTTGGTATAAACACCGATACAGACATTGGATGGCTGCTTGTAGTTTATGTATATTGTAGCTGACCCTATAAAAATCATAATTCATAAAACATTTGTTCAAAGTGTAAAGTTGTATTTCTTACTCATCAGGGATTAAATTAGCTCATGTTTAAAGTCTACTTTTCTGTCAAGCTACTTTGTGACAATGTCTGTTATTAAAAGTGCTATACAAGTAAACTTGACAATTATCCTGTCCACACTAGGGATTTTGTACCGATACAAAACTACTTTCGTACCCCAACACTTGTCCACACTAGCAACTATACTGGTACTGTAGCGGTATAACTGTATCGGTACGAAACCCACGAATGTATGGGTTTCGTACCGGTACAGTATCGGTACTGTAGCGCTTCGCTGTAGTGTGGACAGATGAAGCGGCTCTGTATCGATACAAATATCATGTGCATGCGAAAACGAAACGACCGTGGAGCTACATGGAGCAAAGAAAGGGAGGGAGGGAGGAAGAAAGGATGAAGAGGGGAAAAGGGAGAGAAAGGGAGGGGAAGAGAAGGGAAGAGGGAGAAAGTGAGGGGGGAGAAAGGGAGATTCGTTTTCTTTGTTTCTTTCTCAACTGCCTCGCATGTTTTATACGATTCGACTGAATAAATGACCACCAGAAATACAGACTGTACACTGACAACAAAAAGCACACACACGTTGTTTCATCCGCCATATTCTCGGAAGGAAGGTACTCGGTAACCACGGAAACATTTTGCGCACGCGCATTTCATCTCATCTCATTATCTCTAGCCGCTTTATCCTTCTACAGGGTCGCAGGCGAGCTGGATCCTATCCCAGCTGACTACGGGCGAAAGGCGGGGTTCACCCTGGACAAGTCGCCAGGTCATCACAGGGCTGACACATAGACACAGACAACCATTCACACTCACATTCACACCTACGCTCAATTTAGAGTCACCAGTTAACCTAACCTGCATGTCTTTGGACTGTGGGGGAAACCGGAGCACCCGGAGGAAACCCACGCGGACACGGGGAGAACATGCAAACTCCACACAGAAAGGCCCTCGCCGGCCCCGGGGCTCGAACCCAGGACCTTCTTGCTGTGAGGCGACAGCACTAACCACTACACCACCGTGCCGCCACGCGCATTTCAACTTCCGTGAAAGAAAACCGCAAACATTTCTCGCAAGTGTGGACAGATGCACTAAACTGTACCGGTATACTTTGTATCGATACAGTTATACCACTATCGTACCAGTATAAGTGTGAACACAGCATATTTCTATACTAAGATATCAGACATTAATGGCTAATTAAGTCTATTTTTGTACCTCATGTCAGTCAAATGGGGTAATAAAATCAACTGCATTACATTTCAGGTATTTGGCAGACACTCTTATCCAGAGCGATGAACAACAGACCCTGACGTACCCACAGCAATGGGCAGCCTGGGGAGCAGTAGGGGGTTCGGTGCCTTACTCAAGGGCACTGCAGCCATTCCTGCTGGTCCAAGGAATCGAACCAGCAACCTTTTGGTTCCAAAATTGCTCTAACCTTTAGGACATGGCTTCCCTTAGTAAAAGACAAAGTGCTATTTTCAATATTTTCATTCGACAAAAAAAGGGTTATTTCCTTCGCGCAAATAGTAAACCAGTGCATTCATTTTTCGGTTTCCTTCCAAATTTGCCCCCCCCCCCCCCCCCCCACTGACTTTTATTTTGACGGAAAATTCACCCTACAGGGTCACTGTAGCTGGCTTCATGCAGTCATATGATAAGTCACGTGATCCCACTTGAAGACCCGGAAGCTTGAATGTAAGTAAATTATATATAGGAAATGTTTTTGTTTTGTTTTATTTTATTATGGGCGGGTTTTAGTAAACGCAATATATTTTAATTTAGTTGCAGTGTTGTTTAACTCTAATCTGTCGGGAGAGTAAATCAATAATCTGTAATGAGATGTAAGGTTAGAGCAAAGGGTGTCTGAGATGAAGAGCTGCTTTATAACACAACACTGTATATAATAATAATAATAATAATAATGGACATTAGTGCAAGCATTTTAAAATAATTATTTGCATTTTCATGTTTTAAAATCTCTCAATCTATTCAAGTATTGTGATTTTGTTTGTTTGTTTAATAGAATAGAATAGAAAGCCTTTATTGTCATCACACAGAGTATAACGAGATTCAGAGCTGCTCCATAAAGTGCACACACATAGAATAAAAAGAAAAGGTATGTACAATATACAAAATACAAAAACTACTATTGAACTACTAGCTACTATATACCGACACATTTGTTATACAGACACATTGTTTCTTTGTTTTATAACCTTAAAAGAAAAAGAACACAGTTTCAAATAAATGCACCGAAATGAAGAACAGCCAAGCCAATAACTTTTTAATATTATCTCAAAAAACAAAAGGTAATTTCCTCTTGGGGCGACTTGTGTTTCTCAGAGATCAGGAGACCCTCAGCATCGATGGTGTCTTGACAACATGAGCAAGTGATTGAAGCTGAGGCCCACTTTACACGGGGACGGTATAAAACAAAAACGCAAAAGTCCGTTTTCGTTCTCACTTTTTTCCGCGTCTACACGACCGTTTTCAAGGAGGAAATCTGCGTCTATACGGTGACGCATAAATGTCTCCGCTATGTCTGCACGCATGCGCAACGTCTTCTGTCTTGTCTGATCTGCACATCTGCGCCGCTGTTCTGTCAAGTTATCCTACCAAGCCTACTACGCATGCGCGAAATCCAGGAGGGTAGGAAAATTCAACGGTAGTTTTGTCCCACCGATCAGCTGGGCTGATAGAAAATCGGTGAGAATTTCACGCATTTGCCGATTTTTATGTTTTGTGCGTATTGGTCGAGTCTTTGGCCGAGTCAAATAATTTGTAATGACTTATTTTGAATAATAAAACGGTCTGTATGAGAACTTGCTAGGATAACTTTACAGAACACCGGTCCGGCTGAGGTACTGTAGTGCTCGAGGGAGGAGCAGGAGCAAACCGAAACTCTTTTAATCTGCCTTTATTAAGTAACACTCACTCTTGTTTCGGTGAAGAAGAGAAAAGGCAGTGTCCATCTCAGCAAAATAAACCCGTTCGGCTGATAGTTTTGTTTTCAGTCTCGGGTTTATGGTTTCACGAGCGGCTTGAATAGGCGGCGCGCGCGTGCACGCACACGCGTGTGCGTGTAACTTGGCGACACCAAACTGAGGAGCTCCAGCTGGGCGGGTGAGCAGGAAAACACATCTACTGCATTAAAACACAGAGCAGCTTGAAGGTCTGTTGGATCGATGTAATCAGACATGCTCTTACTTTTTTTTTTTTGGATAGGACAGTGTAGAGAGACAGGAAATGAGTGGGAGAAAGAGACGGGGAGGGATCGGGAAATGACCTCGGGTCGGAACCGAACCTGGGTCCCTGGATTTTATGGTATGATGCCTTAGCCATCTGAGCCACGACACCCCCACTTACTTTCTTACTTCCCGGGCTGGCATGTACAGTATATGACACATGTATGACGTAAACGCGTACCCGACGTGAGCAGATCCGAGCAGAGTTTCGCATATTGGGTAGTTTAGACGGATACGCAATGGGGGCCGTTTTTAAACTTATCCACTTTGGAAGGCGTTTTCAATTTTATCCGTTTTTCAGCCTCGGAAATGCCGTCCTCGTGTAAACGAAAGGCACTTCTGATAAAATATTTAGTCGTTTTTACCCGACAGCGTCCTCGTGTAAACGGGCCCTGAGTGTTTCAGCTCATGATGCTGTGGGGGTCATGATGTCCAGCAGGATGGGGTTTCTACACCTCACGGCGAACCAGATGGCTTTCAAGGTGCACTATGTAGGATTTTGAGGGAGCAATGGAATACAGTAGCTATTCATAAGTCTGTTTTTATTAGTGTCTTAAAAACCTGTAACATGAATTGCAGGGTTCCTGCTGGTGCTCGTCATTGACGAACATAATCTATCGGGGACGAAGAGAAAATCACTAGCAATCGTCACAGTGGGGGCGTGGTGTGTTGAGTTTCCATGGTGAACGTATGATGTAAAGTGTGGTGTCATTCTGTGTTCGGTTCATAAATCAACGGGAAAATTTGAATTCATTCACCATAGACGTCGCCAGACCCATTTTAGGGTAGCTCCAGCCACCCTATCTTATGGCAAAGCCACCCTATATTTTTTGCCCTTTTTTAAATTATTTATATTTTTTTCCCCCAAAAAAACAAAGGCAGTAAAGCACTGAACATGAGCCATCAAGAACGCAAGTTAATCCGAACAACAGTTTCTGCTTGCTTATTTATTGTTTAATGCAATATTATTAATATCGTTATGATTCCTCCTCATTGGCTCTGTGTCAAGCGTCACGTCGAGTGGTAGGCTAGTAGGACTTAAAAAACTACGCGGGCATTCTGCAGCAGGCGCGGTGCGGGCTTCCATTGAGTTGGGTTTGCAGAGAGTCAGAATTCTATGCTTTCATTTGCAGACACACACGGTGAGATTGTAATTTGATGTCAGTGGTTTGCATTTGCTTAACTTTACCTAGGCTATATTGAGTCTTCTGTAGAATGTTTACATGATGATTTGTGAAGCATCTGCCCTCTTCAGTTTGTGCAGGAATGCATGACACCTACCGTTGTTTTTTTCACATTTTTGTAGTTTAGCTGGTGAAGTTGCTTCAGCAAGCAATTAAATGATGAAAGCAATTTTAAAATAGAATAGAAATGGTGGGAAGTGTGTCCCCAAGGTGTGATGCTCTTGAAATAATGAATTGATTGACAGCCTTAGTAGGTGCTCTGAAAAATGTTCGGCGCGTGCTGCGCGCGCACAATACCTTTTCTCCTCTGGGTGCTAAGCTACCCCTGTCTCTCAAACCTAGTGACGTCCCTGTCATTCACTGTTGGTTGTTCCAAGATTCTTCTTGACTCTGTTCAATTGTAAATCAAGTTTTGTGTTGAAGTAAAGGCTGAAGCTTGGCGCACACGGGTGATTTTTCCGTCGCTTGGTTGTGCAACTTTTTGACACAAGTGAAATTCCTTCGTGTGCGGATATTTGTGATGGCGATTTTATTTAAATTTTTTTGTTGCTTGTGACAGATCACAGGTATCAGACATGCTTGATATTCTGTGACAAAAAAATCGCCAGTGGCTGACTTATTACAGAGATATCGCCGCGTGTGTGTCTTTGCGATAACGAATGATCACCTCCAAAGGCTAAGCCAATCCCTGCCTGTGATATATCTGATAGACCACAAAAAAGTCAGCCAATATTTTTTATTATTATTATTACTATTATTATTATTATTATTATTATACATGCACACACTCTCTTTTTCCAGTTTTTCAATGTCCTTTGGTACGTTTTTCTCTTGTAAGCAGAGGGGAACCGTCAGGGCCTTCTAGGCGTTCAGAGAAGCCCAAACATATCAGCATTTCAAGTGTTATCTTTAATTTCTTTCATTCTTTTAATTTTCATTCTTTCCTAATTTCTTTATAATTATTCTCTTCCAATTTTAATTCAGCCTCATTTTCTATCAAATTTGCTTCAGAAATGAAAGGGCTACTGTCCTGAAAACATTTAAAATCGAGTTATCCAATGAGATTTTGTTTGTTGTCTCTAGGCTGAGAAGAGTTTAGAGCTGCTCACTCATTGGTTAGGACTTCATTGCAGGGACAAAAGGCCATGTCTGTTTATGTAGGAAGTGACAGATGAATTAACCAATCAAATTTGATTTATAGTGGAAGGAACCAAAAATTTATTGTCCTCGTCCTTCTCGAAGGCCAACACAAGCTTAACTGCGAGTCAGCGCTGCAGTGAAGTCACTGTCCAGCTGGTGTAGTGTTTATCAGTAGTGTTAGCGAATGCTAATAAAGCAGTCAAGCCAGTGCTATCGAGAGCAAGTAGCACAGGCTAATGACCGAGAAACTAAGATTTCTGTCTCCAGACTTTTCTTCCACGCTGCACGCTCGCCACAGTATTTTTCACTCAGACTTAAGTCTTCATTTCCCTGAGTAATTTACTGAGTTACTTTTAAAATCAACACCGACAGCTACACACAACAGACCGACCTGGTAGCCTGACGCTAATCCCTTACAAAATCCTTTGCTCTGTTTCAAGATTTGGCTGAGCTCAAGTCCCAGCTCTAATAGTAACGGTTTGCTACTGCTTGTAAATATGCATGAAGAATATCTGATGAAGTTTTGGGAGCCTTTCGGGTGTTCAACGCGTGTTTCTCTTTCCTGGTGAACAAACAAATGCTTCTGCACATGCACAGCGGAAAACTTTCTCATTGAATATTCGCATCAGCTCCGATGTGTAACATCATGTTGTCTTGACAACCATGCAATATCGTAAACCATATTCAACACTCATTCTCCACTGGGTAGAGTGACATAATACACGTAGGATAAGCGATGTGCTAACGATATTGCATGCTCATCTCATCTCATCTCATTATCTCTAGCCGCTTTATCCTTCTACAGGGTCGCAGGCAAGCTGGAGCCTATCCCAGCTGACTACGGGCGAAAGGCGGGGTACACCCTGGACAAGTCGCCAGGTCATCACAGGGCGACACATAGACACAGACAACCATTCACACTCACATTCACACCTACGCTCAATTTAGAGTCACCAATTAACCTAACCTGCATGTCTTTGGACTGTGGGGGAAACCGGAGCACCCGGAGGAAACCCACGCGGACACGGGGAGAACATGCAAACTCCACACAGAAAGGCCCTCGCCGGCCCCGGGGCTCGAACCCAGGACCTTCTTGCTGTGAGGCGACAGCGCTAACCACTACACCACCGTGCCGCCCCGATATTGCATGCTATCAAACCAAATGAATGAAACCTGCTCGAAGAGAATAGAACATGTTTTTATTCCATCAAAAAAAGTGTTCTGTATGGATAATTTATATATATTGCTGTTGCGGTTAAGCCCCCCCCCCCCCCCCCCCCCCCCCCCCCACACACACACACACACACACTGGTTTTGCTTGTATAGAATATCCCCCCGTCTGATATTGTAATGGCACGCTCTAGTTTGAGTTCCTGGATGTGGAAATAATATCAGAAACAGGACAGTCAGGTTCGGACTAACAGTTTTCTGACTGAAAACATTCGATAGTTTTCTAATGAACCAGCTGCCACTTGCAGTTTTGGTCAGTACTCTATATACTGCACTATAGTAAAGGGGTTTTTTTCTGCTTGAAGATGTTTGTTCTCTGAGAAGTTTTTCACATCGTGCTTGTTACAAGTAACCTGCTCCGTAAACAGTGGAGAAACAGAAGAGCTGCTTCAAAGAAGAAGAAAGAAGAGGTAATGAAGTGAAGTTGTATCCCTGCTTCTGTTACAGTAAAGTAATATCCTGCTCGCAGTTGAAGTCTGTTTTAGAGTGAAGTTTTAGTTCTGCACATATCGTGGAAGTGGAGACATCAAGCCCAGACAAACACCGAGCCTAATGATCACGCACCAGGCTTTAAGATTTCAGAAGAAAACTGTAAAATATTCAGAACCGTTTACGACACAAGGGTTGTTTTTATTTTACAAATTTATCAGAAATCCACCTCAAGTGAAAGACAGTTGCGTCGATAAAACAACAAGAAAGTGGCCTCTCGTGCTGTCACAGCTGTGCAGACAGAATATTATGGCACTTGATGGCCACCGTAGTTTCTAATACACACTTGGAAAGTGAGGCAGTTGGTTGCAGTCTGCAGCCTCACCACTAGATGTCACTAAATCCTACATCGTGCGCCTTCAGTCAGGGTTTTGAACTGCGGTCCAGTCAGACTCAGGCCAGCCTCGACTCTGTTTTATAGTGCGTATATATACTAGGAGTTATGGTAAGAGCATGTAAGGTCTGATTTCAAAATAAAAGCGACTTTCCCCTGAATGTGATTTCACATTCATTCTGTCTGTCAGTAATGAAAGAATAAATAAAAAAATAAAAATAAAATTATTAATAATGTGAATAATAATTAACTATCACAAGAAAATGAGCTTTATTATCTTGAGACCATGAGATAAATGAAGGCATAATCTCAATAAAACAGCATTAAAAGTTTTTTGAATGTTTTAATTGTTTGTATCTGAAAAATACGTGTGGAAAACATATTTAAAACATTTGCAAGTTGATCAGACATGTCAGGAATTTTTTTTTTTCAGCATCATGGCTGACAGGAAGTCGCAGATTGTGGTAGAGGGAGAGGCGTCCGAGTCAGACTCTGATGACGAGGTCTACGTGTCGTCTGGTCTCACAGTTCCAGGCGAAGCCTCAGAGACAGAAAGCGAGGACGAGGAAGAAAAACCCGCCATCTTCCACCATCACTTACCGCCTCTCACTGTCGATCGTCATGACAACGTGTCCGTTACTCAGCAGAGCCCGACCATGCCCACACACAGCGGCCATGTGACCTCACTGCTGCAGCAGAAACTGCAGGAGAGTAACGCGCGTCTGTGTGCTGATGTGAGCCAGAGCGTGAGACAGGTTTATCACGGAGCCGCGAGGGACATCAAAGCAGCCACGGCACACCTGAGTCACTCGCAGGGCGTCATCATCTCCGCCTCTCACGCCGTCCGCGTCGCCGTGGACGACCTCCGAGCCGTGTGTGAAAAGTTCGACATCATCACCAGCTGTCGGTTGCTGCCTGACATTGCCATGACAACGGTGTCATCTCCCACAGCGCCCTTCTCTGCTCCTCTTTAAATTCAAATAGACTGTGATGTGGAGAGTGTTCCGGGGTTAGCTCACTATTTCTGTTAGAAAACCAGCAGCTGTGAGGTTGTGAGTTCATATCCCAGGACTGACAGGGAGCCAGTGGCCATGAGGTTTTTGGTTTGAATCCCAGTACTGATGTAGAGCCGACCAGCATGAAGCTTCCCAAGATTGGCAGAGAGCAGTCAGCCAGAAGGTTATAGGTTTAAACCCCACGATTGACCGAAAACCAGCAACTGTGAAATCCCAACACTGCTTAAGAGATAAAGACCTGGCAACCATTACATGATGAGTTCAAATCCTAACACTGATAGACAGCTGATGAGTCTGAGGGTGAGGTTTTGAATCCCAGAACTGATCAAGACCCAGTGCCCATAAGGTTATGAGTTTGGATTGGTCAGCCAGATGTTTGTGGGTTTGAACCTCGGCATGGACAGAGGGTCGGCTCTCATGGTGTTGTGGATTTCATGTATTTCCAGTACTGTAAGAGAGGGTCAGCATCCAGAAGGTTGTGGTTTTAAAACCTCAGCACTGATATAACAGTGTGTCAGATGGGTATCTTGGCTTTCTGGCCATCCTGGGATTCAAACTCACAACATTCTGGTGACTAGCACAGATGAGTGTGTATCAATTTTTGAGTTGTTTATGGAAATAAAATTCTTTTTCTTTCCTTTATCCTGTAAGATGTGTGAAGGTGGAGATTTCATTTACAGCTTTAGGAATCTTCATCATGATGTGACTGCGTGTGTGTGTGTGTGTGTGAGATTCACACCATAACTCTGATGTTACAATTAACAGCATCTGCGATAACGCCTGAAAACGAAATTGCACAATGATAAATGAGTGTGAAAAGAGGAAGTGTTCATGATCAAACACTTCTGTAAGTTTAAGTTTATTAGCATTTATATAGCGCACATAATTGTACAATATATATATACACACACTATGGCATTTAACAAAATGTAAAAAGTAGCATAGAATAAAACTAGATATAATTTTAAATAATAAAATAATGATAAATATAAAATTAAAAGTAAAATTAAAATGTAGACTAGAAATAAATTTAACAAATTAAGAATAATAAAATGAAAATAAATAAAAATAAATAGAAATTAAGGGGTAATTTAACAACTTAAGATCTTAAAAAAAATCCACTGGCCACGTTTGTATGAACATGACCGGGACTGTTTATGATTTGAATTTTAACTCAACATATTATGGAAAGCCCTGGAGAAAAGATGAGTTTTCAATTTGCTGCGAAACTCCTCACCATAGTCAATTGATTTTAAGGATACTGGGAGGTTATTCCATCGTCTAGGACCACAAACACTAAAGGACCTGTCAGCAAAGGTCTTCCGTGTAGTTTTAGGAATGGTAAAAAGAAGACCTTGACCTGATACTCGAGTTGATCTCGTAAATTCCCTGACACTAAGTAAGTCACTAAGGTACTTCGGGGCGAGGTTATGGAGGCACTTGAAAACTAAGAGAGTGATCTTGAACTCAATCCTGAAGGCAATTGGCAACCAGTGTAGGTCATATAGTGCACGAGTGGCACTGTCAGACCGTTTCCTTCTGAGGACAAGTTTGGCAGCACGGTTTTGGATAAGCTGAAGTTTTCGTAAAAGACCAGTTGAAATTCCAGACAGCAGGGAGTTACAGTAGTCTAAGTATTGGAGAACTAAAGTAGTAGCAAGTTGTTTAGCATTTTCCAAAGACGGATACTGCCTTATTGAAGATAACCTATGGAGATTGAGAGATGCTATTTTACATTTGGCTAGGACTAGTTCTTTAAATTTTAGTTGCTCATCGAGGACTACACCCAAGTATTTGATGCATTTAGAACAAAACATTAATGCTTGGTTTATTCGTATGCTCTCCAAACTGCACTTTTGTAATTGGGCGAAGCTGCCGAAGTAGATGAATTCAGTTTTGACATCATTCATCTTAAGCTTGTTATGGTTCATCCATTCCTTTATGTCCACAAGGATGAGTTGTGTTTTTTGTGAATTTTCTGTTTCCTTATCAGATGTTGGCAAAAAGGAAGTATATATGCAGTGATCATCAGCGTAGCCCATGATTTGGGTATTTCTAGGAACGGCAGACGCTAATGTGCTTGCATAGGCTGTGTACAGAACTGGTCCCGCAACACTACCCTGAGGGACAGAGCACGAAAGATCTCGAGGGTTGGAGTAGGTGTTGTTAATTTTCACCCTCATTTGGCGCCCTTTAAGATATGACCCGAACCATTTAAGTGCTTGACCCGAGACACCAAAATTTGTTTGAAGGACATCCAATAGGATATCATGATCCACAGTGTCAAATGCTGCGGACAGGTCAAGACTGATAAGTGTCGTGACCTGCTGCTGTTCCATGGCCCACAGAAAGTCATTGGTAACCTTGACTAGGGCCGTTTCCGTACTAAAATGTTTTCTGTAAGCACTTTGATAGTCGGGTATGAGTTTATTGTCATTGGCATATGGTACAAATTGACCTAGAGCACACTTTTCAGCTATCTTTGAAACAAAGGATAGGTTGCTGACTGGTCTGTAACTGCTTTTAACTAATGCCATGCCCAACTTCTTGAGAAGAGGTTTCACAATAGCAACTTTCCATTCCTCATAGAAAATTCCACAGACAAAGGAACTGTTTATGATTTTTGTTATAACGGGTGTAAAAATGTGATGATATTGTTTAAGAATAGCAGTTGGAATAGGATCTGATGAGCAAGTGCTAGGTTTTGAAGACTTAATAAGGTTGGCGACAGTTACTTCATCAACCTGTGTAAATGCAGAGAAGTTGTACTCGGTGGGGATGCTCCGGCTGATAGTTGGGATGCTCAGCTAAATCACTATGAATTTTATCAATTTTGTTGATGAAAAATTAGCAAAATCCTCTGCGAGGCCTAGATCTGAGGTTGACTCTGGCAGAGGATTTTCACATTGAAGGTCGAGTATTTGTGAAATCTCTCTGTAGAGTTTAGCAGAGTCTCTTCCGAAGCTGCTGATTTTCTCATTAATATGAGATGCCCTTTTTCTAGTACTAGACTTTCTAAAAGCAACTTTACTCATCTCATCTCATTATCTGTAGCCGCTTTATCCTTCTACAGGGTCGCAGGCAAGCTGGATCCTATCCCAGCTGACTACGGGCGAAAGGCGGGGTACACCCTGGACAAGTCGCCAGGTCATCACAGGGCTGACACATAGACACAGACAACCATTCACACTCACATTCACACCTACGCTCAATTTAGAGTCACCAGTTAACCTAACCTGCATGTCTTTGGACTG
Organism: Neoarius graeffei; assembly: GCF_027579695.1. Lineage (NCBI taxonomy): Eukaryota > Metazoa > Chordata > Actinopteri > Siluriformes > Ariidae > Neoarius > Neoarius graeffei. The sequence goes on from NC_083585.1 coordinate 68,781,685, forward strand.
TGGGGGAAACCGGAGCACCCGGAGGAAACCCACGCGGACACGGGGAGAACATGTAAACTCCACACAGAAAGGCCCTCGCCGGCCCCGGGGCTCGAACCCGGACCTTCTTGCTGTGAGGCGACAGCACTAACCACTACACCACCGTGCCGCCCCGCAACTTTACTTCTTTTGAAATTAATATAGTCTTCTAGATCTTTTGAAGACCTCCATTTTCTTTCTACTGTAGCTGTGTGTGTTATCAGAATCAGAATTACTTTATTAATCCCCGGAGGGAAATTTAAATTTGCTACCAAGCTCCTGAATCAAAGAAGAAGTAAATATGTCTAAAAATAGAAGATAAAATCGTCTGAAAAAAGAATAAATAAAATAAATTTAAATAAGTTCGATAACTTAAGTAAAAGCAAAATGAAGTGATTTTATATACAATGATTCCTATATACATTATTGCACCTGAGGTAAGGATACAGTATACTGTACACGGTAAAGCGGTGTAGCACAGTTATACAGTGGCGTTGTACAGCTTGACTGCAGCAGGTAGGAATGATTTCCTGGGTCTCTCAGTTGTGCAGCGTGGAAGAATCAGCCGTTTACTGAACGTGCTCCTGTGACCCTTAGGCTTTTAAATAAACACAATGGTAATACACATACGTGACACAACATCCTCATACTGCTTCCTGTTTGTAATATAAATACAATAACCTCAGTTCCACTTATGGTGATGATACACGGGGCAACTTTTTGGGCAATGTTGCCGAGCAAAGTTGCTGGCAACGGGCAACTAGGTGAGACACAGGGCAACTTTTCAGGGCAACAACAGTTAGCAACGGCAGTTTACAGTTAGCTTAAAAAAAAAAAATCGATGTCTTAATTTTTGCTGTGGCCATTTAATCAAGCTGTCTGTTGTTTTTTAGAGCTTTGGTGAGGTAAATTCCTCCATATAGAATATTAAAATAACTTACCGGTGTAAAAACAGATGAGGAGTCTCTCCATCTCTTCACTCCACTGACACTGAGCGGCCGCCATATTTGTTTGAAATTTCTGATCCGAACCTCACCGGAGGTCACATGACTCGATACTCGCGTTCTGATTGGCTTATCTCAAAAAGTTGCCAGAGATTATCAAAACCATTCAGAAAGAAGCAATGTTGCCCAATCTCAATAGAAAAGAGTCAAAACGCAATTGCCCAGCAACATTGCTCGGCAACATTGCCCAAAAAGTTGCCCCGTGTATCATCACCATAAGTGCTCAAAACCTGAAGAAAGAAATTCAATCACAAGGAACAGGAAGGCTATAATAACCCATATAGTGAAAGCTAGAATTATTGGCACCCTTGATGAAAATGAGTGCAAATATTTCACAAAAATCAGACGTAACACATGTAGTGACATCTCACACGTCTCACTGTTTAGTTTTTTAATGATTGTGCTGATTGTATCACGGATTATGGAACTCCTAAAGTCCCAAAAGGTGATTTTTTTTCTTCTTTTTTTGTACATACACAGGATATTATACAGTGGTGTGAAGATATGAAGTGCATCTTTGAGTGATATAGTTTTCAACACAAAACTTCATAAACTTCATATCTTCGCACCACAGTGTGATGTTCTTTATATCATATAGACACATCCACAAATAGCATACTCGGATTAATCAAAACAATTTTAATTTTGAACCGTTTTGCCATTTTGACAATGCGCATTTAGTCAGCAGGAAAACACTGGGCCCCTCCTAGAACTGCCACCTTATTGTGGTGGAGGGGTTTGTGTGCTTGAATGATCCTAGGAGCTATGTTGTCGGGGGCATTATGCCCCTGTTAGGGTTTCCCAAGGCAGACAGGTCCTAGGTGACAGGCCAGACCAAGAGCAGTTCACCAAAAAACCCCTATGGAGGAAAAATCCAGGACCGTGACGTCGCCCGGTAGGACGCAGCCGGGGCCCCACCCTGGAGCCAGGCCCGGGGTTGGGGCTCGTATGCGAGCGCTTGGTGGCCGGGCCTTTGCCCATGGGGCCCGGCCGGGCTCAGCCCGAAGAGGTGACGTGGGCCCGACCTCCTGTGGGTTCACCACCCACAGAGGTAGCAGTAGGGGTTTGGTGCAGTGTGGATTGGGTGGCAGTCGAAGGCAGGGGCCTCGACGACCTGATCCCCGGACACAGCGGCTGGCTGTTGGGACATGGAATGTCACTTCGCTGGGGGGGAAGGAGCCTGAGCTTGTGCGGGAGGTTGAGAGGTACCGGCTAGAGATAGTCGGGCTCACCTCCACGCACAGCTTGGGCTCTGGAACCCAGCTCCTTGAGAGGGGCTGGACTTTCCACTTCTCTGGAGTCGCCCGTGGTGAGCGGCGGCGGGCTGGTGTGGGCTTCCTTATAGCTCCCCAGCTCAGCCGCCATGTGTTGGAGTTTACCCCAGTGAACGAGAGGGTCGCCTCTCTGCGCCTTCGGATTGGGGAGAGGGCTCTTGCTGTTGTTTGTGCCTACGGGCCAAATAGCAGTATAGAGTATCCAGCCTTCTTGGAGTCCCTGGGAGAGGTACTGAGGGGTGCTCAGACTGGGGACTCCATTGTGCTACTGGGGGACTTCAATGCTCACGTGGGCGATGACAGTGACACCTGGAGGGGCGTGGTTGGGAGGAACGGCCTCCCCGATCTGAACCCGAGTGGTGTTTTGTTATTGGACTTCTGTGCTAGTCACAGTTTGTCCATAACGAACACCATGTTCGAGCATAGGGGTGTCCATAAGTGCACGTGGCACCAGGACACCTTAGGTCGGAGGTCGATGATCGACTTTGTAGTCGTGTCATCTGATCTCCGACCCTATGTCTTGGACACTCGGGTGAAGAGAGGGGCTGAGTTGTCAACTGATCACCACCTGGTGGTGAGTTGGATCCGCTGGCGGAGGAGGAAGCTGGACAGACCTGGCAGGCCCAAACGTATGGTGAGGGTCTGCTGGGAACGTCTGGCCGAGCACTCTGTTGGGGAGGTCTTTAACTCCCACCTCCGGGAGAGCTTTTCCCAGCTTCCGAGGGAGGCGGGGGACATTGAGTCTGAGTGGACCATGTTCTCTACCTCCATTGTGGATGCAGCTGTTCGGAGCTGTGGCCGCAAGGTCTCCGGTGCCTGTCGTGGCGGCAATCCCCGAACCCGGTGGTGGACACCGGAAGTAAGGGATGCCGTCAAGCTGAAGAAGGAGTCCTATCGGGCCATGTTGACCTCCAGGACTCCTGAGGCAGCCGACGGGTATCGGCAGGCCAGGCGTGCTGCAGCTCGGGCAGTTGCGGAGGCAAAAACTCGGAACTGGGAGGAGTTTGGGGAGGCCATGGAGAAGGACTATCGGTCGGCCTCGAAGAAATTCTGGCAAACCGTCCGGCGCCTCAGGAGGGGGAAGCAGTACTCTGCCAACACTGTTTACAGTGCGGGTGGGGAGCTGTTGACCTCGACTGGGGACATTGTCGGGCGGTGGAAGGAATACTTTGAGGATCTCCTCAATCCCACCGTCATGTCTTCCACTGAGGAGACTGAGGCTGATGACTCAGAGGTGGACTCGTCCATTACCCAAGCCGAAGTCACTGAGGTGGTTTGCAAGCTCCTCGGTGGCAAGGCACCGGGGGTGGATGAGATCCGCCCTGAGTATCTCAAGTCTCTGGATGTTGTGGGGCTGTCTTGGTTGACACGCCTCTGCAACATCGCGTGGCGGTCGGGGACAGTGCCTCTGGAGTGGCAGACTGGGGTGGTGGTCCCTCTTTTTAAGAAAGGGGACCGGAGAGTGTGCTCCAATTATAGGGGAATCACACTTCTCAGCCTCCCAGGGAAAGTTTACTCCAGGGTACTGGAGAGGAGAATTCGACCAATAGTCGAACCTCGGATCCAGGAGGAACAATGCGGTTTTCGTCCTGGTCGCGGAACACTGGACCATCTCTATACCCTTTATAGGGTGCTCGAGGGTTCATGGGAGTTTGCCCAACCAGTCCACATGTGCTTTGTGGATCTGGAGAAGGCATTCGACCGTGTCCCCCGTGGTATTCTGTGGGGGGTGCTTCGGGAGTATGGGGTTCGGGGCTCTTTGCTAAGGGCTGTCCAGTCCCTGTACGAACGGAGCAGGAGTCTGGTTCGCATTGCCGGCAGTAAGTCAGACCTGTTCCCAGTGCATGTTGGACTCCGTCAGGGCTGCCCTTTGTCACCGGTTCTGTTCATAATTTTTATGGACAGAATTTCTAGGCGCAGCCAGGGGCCGGAAGGAATCCTGTTTGGGAACCACAGGATTTCATCTCTGCTTTTTGCGGATGATGTTGTCCTGTTGGCTTCTTCAAACCAGGACCTTCAGCATGCACTGGGGCGGTTTGCAGTCGAGTGTGAAGCGGCTGGGATGAGAATCAGCACCTCCAAGTCCGAGGCCATGGTTCTCGACCGGAAAAGGGTGGCTTGCCCTCTCCAGGTTGGTGGAGAAGTCCTGCCTCAAGTGGAGGAGTTTAAGTATCTCGGGATCTTGTTCACGAGTGAGGGAAGGATGGAGCGTGAGATCGACAGGCGGATCGGTGCAGCCTCCGCAGTGATGCGGTCGCTTTACCGGTCCGTCGTGGTGAAGAAGGAGCTGAGCCAAAAGGCGAAGCTCTCAATTTACCGGTCGATCTACGTTCCGACTCTCACCTATGGTCATGAGCTTTGGGTAATGACAGAAAGAACAAGATCGCGGATACAAGCGGCTGAAATGAGTTTCCTTCGCAGGGTGGCTGGGCGCTCCCTTAGAGATAGGGTGAGAAGCACAGTCACTCGGGAGGAGCTCGGAGTAGAGCCGCTGCTCCTTCACATCGAGAGGAACCAGCTGAGGTGGCTCGGGCATCTTTTTCGGATGCCTCCTGGACGCCTCCCTGGGGAGGTGTTCCAGGCATGTCCCCCCGGGAGGAGGCCCCGGGGAAGACCCAGGACACGCTGGAGGGACTATGTCTCTCGGCTGGCCTGGGAACGCCTCGGTGTTCTTCCCGAGGAGCTGGCCGAGGTGTCTGGGGAAAGGGAAGTTTGGGCTTCCATGCTTAGACTGCTGCCTCCGCGACCCGGTCCTGGATAAGCGGAAGAAGACGAGAGACGAGAGACGAGAAAACACTGGGAGTGATGTCATCGGAGTGAAATATCAGGAATTATTGTACATACAGGACACTTTTTCGATGGAATAAAAACGTGTTCTATTCCCTTCTAGCGGGTTTCATTCATTTGGTTTGATAGCATGCAATATTGTTAGCATATCGCTTATCCTACGTGTATTATGTCACTCTACCCAATAGAGAATGAGCGTTGAATATGGTTTACGATATTGCATCGTTGTCAAGACAACATGATGTCACACATTGGAGACGTAAAACTTGCACGCTAGCAAGCGACTGTAACAATTTGTAAACAAACATGGCCACCAGGTTTGCTTCATTAAATATGGAAGATTTTGAGAATTTTGAAAGAGAAAGACGTGTTGAACACCCGAAAGGAATGTGTATGTATAATAATAACAATAATAACAATATTGGCTGGCTTTTTTCATGGCCTATCAGATATATTCCATTCAGCTACTCATTTTCGACTCGTTCAGTATCATGCTAGATGAATGGAATATATTTGATAGACCACTCAACACCAGCCAATATTATTTAAATATGTCACTTAGATCCGTGATGTATTTTGGATGAAAAATGCAAGTTTTTCAACATGAGAAGATAAACTTCATATCTTCAAGCCAACGTGTGATTTTCGTTTTATTATATCGACACATTCACAAACAAAAAGGATCCAAATTTATCACAACAATTCATCGATTTTCTCACAAGTGACAGATAGAGATTTGTCACGGTTTGGACTGTTTGAGTCCTGTACGTACAGTATAACTCTGTATATTCTGGCTTGAATGTGTATAGTTGGATGTCACTATATAAATAAAATAAAAATAATCCTCAGTCAGTGAGTCAGGGCTGGATGATTAATAATCATCTTCTGAAAGAAATATTATTACAATGTTTGTATCCCAGGCGACGTTTATACCAAAGTCAAACTCAAAGTGAACTTTACTGTCATTCAGATCATTAAACAAGTCGGGCACAGCAGAATGAAATTGCTTTTCTCCTCATTCCATGTGCAGTGAAAGCTATAACAGACAGATCAGACACTAAAACTGAACATCCACTACTGGACTCATTGCACAATGTAATGATAAATATAAACATTTTATTTAAAACACATCACCACCAGGCTGAAGGGACTCCAATCTGATCTTTTGCTGTACTGTGATGCAGATCTGATGTTTTCAAATCAGATTTGAGTCACTTTCATACGTAGTCCTAGACTGGATATGTATCAGATTCGTGGCCGTGTGAGATGAGTGAGAACGCTCAGATTGGAATTCACGCAGCGTGGCAAAACAACAATAATAATGTTTATTATTTCTGTAGTGCATTTTACATGTACATGTGAACAAATGCACTTAAAGTATCATACATAAATAAAATAAAAGAATACAAATATCAATTAAATTATATCCTAAAATAATATAAAAGCCATAAAATATTGCTAAGCTGTTATATCTTACCAGCCTCAAAGCCATCTTTGAAGCCGGTAAGATAACTGGTGCTGTATTCGTCGACCTCATGGCCGCCTACGACACGGTGAACCATCAAGCTCTACTGACTAAAGTAACCCGCATGATCAAGAACACAAAAATTGTCCGCATCATAGAGTCACTTCTGACAAACCGCCGCTTCTTTGTTGAAATGGACGGCAAACGCAGTCGATGGAGAGCACAGAAGAATGGTTTGCCATAGGGGTCAGTATTAGCCCCACTGCTCTTCAACATTTTACACAAATGACCAACCTGCCTTCAACAACATCCGTAGGTTCATCTATGCAGATGACCTCTGCCTGGTTACCCAGGCAAGAAGTTTTGAGATCATCGAGAAACGTCTCACAGATGCCCTGAAGACACTAACGGGATACTACAGATCATGGTTCCTGAACACTAACCCAGGCAAGACCCAGGTCTGCACCTTACACCTAAACAACTGAGCTGCATCTAGGAAACTTAGAATCATGTAGGAAGGGAAAGAACTAGAGAACACACCCTACCCGGTGTACCTTGGTGTCACCCTCGATAGGACCTTGTCCTTCAAAGAGCACGTTGCTAAGCTCCAGAGGAAAGTATCCACCCGCAACAACCTTCTCGACAATCTTGCCAACTCCAGATGGGGTGCTGACCCCAACACCCTCAAGCAGTCTGCGCTGTGCTATTCAACAGCTGAGTACTGCACTCCAGTATGGGAGAGGTCAGCCCATGCTTCCAAGATCGACATAGAGCTCAACAGAGCCTGTTGCACCATCACAGGCACCCTGAAAGCTACTCCCTTGCCAGCACTGTACAAACTATCAGGTATTTGCCCACCTGGTATACGCTAAGAAGCTCAAGCAAGAATGGAGCGTGACAAGCAACTGAACGACCCCAGACACCCACTACACGGACATCAGGAGGTCCCCCGATGGCTGAGATCACGTCACAGCTTCATGACGGTTCAAGGCCTAGGTGTAGTACCACCAAAAACCTTCAAGATGGAGAGGTGGAAGGAGAATGACTCAAACAACAATGAGTCATTACCTCCCCCTAGCGAGACACTTCCCCCGGGAGCAGACCTACCAAGGAGGGACTGGGTCATGCTCAACAGAGCCAGATGCAAGATAGCTAGGACCGGTGACAACATGCTGAGATGGGGTAAATCTTCAAGTGCAGCCTGTCCCTGTGGGGAAGACCCCCAAACCATACAGCACCTTCTACATAACTGCGAACTTGGTCCAACCTGCTCAGACGGCGATCTCCGGGAGGCCAACGAGACAGCCCATCGTTGGAGCGACAAGATATGATATATAAAATTTGCCATCCTTCTGTCTTAGGAGACAATGGTTGCACCTTGGTTGATTTCAAACTTGCTGAGAGCAGTGTCTGATGTGGCTCAGTAGTCCGATCTTCGCATGGCAGTCTCTGCCACATGTGTTGCAGACAAAGTCGGATGGCTGACTGGTGATCTGGTTTTGCTGTCTCTACTTCCGCAGCTCTCTCTTCATCTGCAGTTGTAGATTTCTCTTCTCCTCACCCCTTCTGATGCCTTCTGTCACAGTGTGATGCCAGCAGCTGTGGTCAGCTGCAAACTGCTCCCACCTGTCTGGGTTGATGTGTGTCAGTTTCATGTTGTGCTAGCAGACGTCCTTGAACGGCAGCATGGGACAGTCAGTTGGACGGTGTCCCATGGCTAGCTCCCCATACAGGAGGTTCTTAGGAATTCAGCCATCCTCCATGCAGTGCATGTGTCCCAGACATCGGAGGTGACACTGACAGAGCAGGAGGTGTATGCTAAGGGAGCCTGCTCTCTCCAGCACTGCTGTGTTGGATACCTTGTCCTGCCATTTAATGCCCAGGGTATGTTGAAGGCAGTGGAGGTGGAAACTCTTAAGGCGGTGCTCCTGTCTAACGTAAGTGGTCCAAGATTCACTGCCATAAAGCAGGGTGCTGATGGCACTCACCTAGTACACCATAAGTTTGGTGTTCATTGACAGCTGGCTGTTAGCCCACATTCTCTAGCTCAGCTTGGACATGATGGCAGCAGCTTTGGCAATGCGCTTTGAAATTTCGGCATCGAGGGACAGGTTGCTGGTAACTGTGGACCCCAAGTAGGTGAATTGGTCCATGACCTTCAGAACCTCGTTATTGATGCTGATTGATGGCGTTGATGGAACGTCCTGGCCCATGATGTAGGGCTTCTTTTATGCTAATTGTCAGCCCAAACATCACACATGCTTGGGTGACCCTGTCAGTCAGCAGCTGGAGGTCTTCTTGGGTGTGAGAGGGCTGCATCATCTGCAAACAGCATCTCTCTAATGAGAACTGTGTGGACCTTGGTCTTGGCCTTCAGGCAAAACAGACCGAAGAGCTTCCTATCACTTCTGGTGTGCAGGAAGACCCTTTCTCCTGTATCTCTGAATGCATAGTTCAACAGCAGGGAAAAGAAGATGCCAAACAAGGTTGGTGCAAGAACGCATCCTTGCTTCATACCACTCTTGATAGTGAAGGGTTCTGATATCACTCCATCAAAGCTGACTGTGCTCGTCATGTCATTATGGAAGGAGGCAGTGATGCTGAGCAACTGTGGGGGGCAGCTGATCATCTTCAGCAGCTGGAACAGACCACTTCTGCTTACAAGGTCGAACGCCTTGGTCAGATCGATGAAGGCAATGTAAAGTGGCATCTGTTGTTCTCAGCATCTCTTCTGGAGCTGATGTACAGAGAAAATCATGTCAACTGTGGATCTCTTCATCCTGAACCCACACTGGGACTCTGGATAAATGCGGTTGGCAAATGCTTGCAGGCCAATAAGAACCACACGTGCAAAGACCTTGCCCACAATGCTCAGCAGGGAGATACCCCAATAATTATTACAGTCACTGCGGTCACTCTTGTTTTTGTATAGCTTGACGATCTTGGCATTACACATGTCATGGGGAACCTTACCTTCTCTCCAGCACAGACAGAGAAGCTCATGGAGTGGTTCCAGCAGGTCTGGCTTTCTGCACTTGATGACGTCTGGAGGAATACCATCATTGCCTGGTACTTTGCCACTTGACAGAACATCGATGGCCTTGTTCAGATCTTCCATGGTGGGCACGGAGTCCAGCTCCTCCAGGATGGGCAGGTCCTCCATGGCATCAAGTGCTTCCTGAGAGACTGACTTTTCTGTGGAGTAGAGCTCAAGGTAGTGTTTGACCCATCTTGCCAGCTGCTTTTCCTGGTCTGTAACGATCACCCCTGTCTTGGATTTCAGGGGTGAAGATTTCTCTGTCAGTTTACCTGTTGCCTGCTTGATGCCCTAGTACATGGCTCTGATGTTTTCAGTATCTGCAGCTTGTTGAATGCTATCTGACAGCTGCAGCCAGTAGTTATTCACACAGCTGCATGCTGTTTGCTTGACCTTGCATCAAGCTGCCTTCCATGCCTGCTGGTTCCTCTCAGATGGGTCACGCTTGTAGTTGACCAAAGCACTGCGTGTTGATTTGATTACTGGCTCCATCGCTTAAATGTTGGCCTCAAACCAGTCAGCATTTTTTTGCTCATTCTTGGCATAGGTTAGGATTGCAGCATTATAGATGGTGTTGCGCATGAAGTTCCACCTATCGTTGGTGCTCTCTCCCTGACTCTTGGACAGAGTTTCCTCAAGTCTCGATGAACTCATTCTTGTCAGGGTAGGCCATCTTGCAGATGTTAATGCATGGCTGGCCCTTCCACTTGGACCAGTGAAGTTTCTTTTGGTTTCAGCTTCACTCTTGAGGCAGTCAGGGAATGGTTAATGTCACAGTCGGCACTGTGGTAGGTTCTAGTGTTGCAGACACTGTTCAAGGAATCATGCCTGGTAAGCACCAAGCCAGTGTTTTGATCTGGGGTGTCTCCAGGATACTTTGTGGCATGCCTTGTTCTGGAAGAAGGTGTTTGTCACACACAGCTTGTGGTAGCAGCAGAGTTCTAGGAGTCTCTGACCATTGTCATTCATTCTCCCTACACCGTGATGCCCAAGAACATCTGGCCAAACTTCTCGATTGGCATGCACTCTTGCATTAAAGTCACCCAGTAGGTAGACAAGCTCTGATGATGGAATTGTGCCAGTTGCAGCATCCAGAGACTCATAGAACTGGTCCTTGACCTCCACTAAGGACTGCAGTGTTGGGGCATAGATGCACATGAAGTTTACTGGGCCTTCCGCTGTTGAGAGGGGCAATTTGAGGTTATTATAAAATAATATAAAAACCATAAAATATTGCTAAGCTGTACTATATATATATATATATATATATATATATATATATATATATATATATATATAAATAAACAATTCTGAAAAATATCATTTATTAAAAGCTAAATTAAAGTAATGTGTTTTAAGTAAAGATTTAAAACTAGATAAATTATCAGCATCTCTAATTAACTTTGGCAGTGTATTCCAAAGCTTTGGAGCTGTCGATGTGAATGCCGCATCGCCTCACACCTTTTTACTTATGAATAGTGACGGTTTCAATACAAGCTCATTATTACATCTTAATCTATACTTTTACGCCTCTTTGATCTCAATTAAACTAAATATATAATTAGGCACACAGCCCTTAATAGCTGTACTGCCTTTCAGATTTTTCAAGTGTAGATCATAAGAATTTTCCCCGCCACCCAATTATTTTTGTTTAGTGGACCGAAAGCTCCTGAATTCGAATCACAGACTTCTGATTTTATTAGTTTTTTTTTTAAGAGAACAATTAATGAATTTAGAGCCACATGGCCCTAAATTCTCCGCTATTTTTCCCTGCTTCCCCATGACCCAATTCAAGATACTAAGTCATGCATCATGTGGTGGGCTTTCCCTGTTCACGCAAGGCATTGTGGGATACAAATTTGAAACAGGAGAGAAAAATGGAGGACGTGAGTGTGCGAATGAAACGTGAAAGAGCGACTACAGTAACGGAAAGAAAGCGAGAAGAAAAGATGTTATGTTATATACGAAGGAAAGGAAACGCAGGACCAAACTAATAAATATGGGCGCTCAGCGAGCACCTCGGTGTGATCAGCTGTTCGTTTAGCGACAGAATGATGGAACTGTCAGTGCACGCTCAAAGGGAAACCTGTAGATGGCAGTAATGCAACACTGTGGATGCCAGCTGCTGTAAAACCCAAAAGAAGAAGAAGAAGAAGGTAAACCTGCGCATGCGCACACGGACTTCCTCTGTCTGCTTGACTGCGCCAAGCGAGCGATTTCATGCACATTATTTGCTTTAATCCCCTCAAATTAAATAACTTCCCAGCCACAGAATGGCCTGATATTTTGTGAGATATTACAGAAATAAACAGATATCACAATCACCACATTTCAGACGGAACTAAATTTTGCAGATTTTATGAAATCGAAAAGCCGTCTCGCTTTAAAGCCAACACAAATCAAGAACATTTTGAAAATAACTCTTCCATTGTTTTCATAAGGACCCCGGACCCATATGTAAATCAGGTCAAAAACCACGGTCCCATCATTAACAGGGTTCAAATTTTATTTACTTCAAATCTGTTACTAAAATTATTTGAAGAAAATGTGACAATAATTCCTGCTGTGCAATGCCGCCATATTTACTGAGCTGCTGAATCACTTTTCAGTGTTTGCATCATATTATTATTAGTTTGCGCCCACATACTCCTGCTACAGAACACACAAAATAGTGAAAAGAACAGAATTTACATTCTGAAAACTGAATTATTGAATCTGAATTCCTGAACATATTTCAGTATGCACTCACTGAGCACTTTATTCGGAACACTACACTCACACTGGACGGGGCACTTCTCCCTTTACTCTCAGATCTGCCTCTGTTCTTCGTGGCATGGATTCCACACAACGGTGAAACAAACATTCCTTTGAGAGTCTGCTCCGTGGTCACATGATCACTTCAGACACTTCCAGCAGATTTTTAGGAGCACACCGATGCTGTGACTCTCCTGTTTTCCCATGTCCCAGAGGTGTTCTTCTGGATTCAGATCTGCTGACTGAAGGTCACTGAAGAACACTGAACTCAGTGTCATGTTCATGAAAACAGTTCGAGACGACTTTTGCATTGTGGCCTGGTGCAGTATCACACTGGAGAAGCCATTAGAAGATGGTGAATGTGATTGGTTGGTATTAACGGCCTAAAGTGTCCCAAGAAAATGTTCTCCACACCATTACACCACCCCCACCAGCCTGGATTGTTGACATGGATTCATTCTGTTGATGCCAAATTCTGACCCTTCCATCTGTGCTCCTCAGCAGAAATGGAGCTTCATCAGACCAGGCTACATTCCTCCGGTCTTCATCTGTTCAGTTTGGGTGAGTCTGTGCCCACTCCATCCTCAGCTTTCCGTTCTTAGCTGACAGAAGAGGAACCTGATGTGGTCTTCGGCTGTTGGAGTTCATCCACCTCAAGGTTCAGTTGTACAGAGTGGTTATCTGAGTTAATGTGAGCTTTCTGTCAGCGTGAACCAGTCAGACCATTCTCCACTGACTCTCTCTGATCAGCAAGGTGTTTCCATCTGCAGAACTGCTGCTTACAGAATGTTTTTTTTGTTTCTCTAGAGACTGTTGTGTATGAAAATCCCAGGAGATCAGCTGTTTCTGAAATACTCAAACCAGTTCATCCAGCACCAACAATCACACACACTAAAGATCACAGTTTCCTCATTCTTCTCAATATTGATGTGAACATCACCTGAAGCTGCACCTGCATGATGTTATGAATTGCACTGCTGCCACATGATTGGCTGATTACGTAACTGCATAAATGAATGAGAAGGTGTACTTGATTTTCTTTAAAGTGTTGTCTGAACATCAAAATAAAACTAATCGAGACTTCACTGGGGTTAATTCTAAATAAATAAGATCTTTTTTTTTAACTCACTCAATTTCAATGTTATGAATTCGATGCCAAATTCAAATATTTTCCTTTCTTTCTTTCTGACTCTTTTCTGACACTTGTTTGCTTCCCTCCTCAGATTACAGCACAAGCGTCTCTAGAGCCAATCACATCACAGCAGGAGGAAGTGTGTAAAATAAAAGCAGTAGTTTGACTCACTCAGCACACACTCGTCTACACACTGTTTCTTCTTTTGTTGTTTCCTCAGACAGACTTGCTGCAGAGATGTTTGTACTGAAGTTCATGCTCACGCTCGCCTGCCTCGTGGTGTCAATGTACGAGTGCATGAGCTCACCGGCAGACAGATGCAGGGTGAAAAAACACATACACACACACTCTCTCCTCTCTTTCTCTCTCTCTATGTCCTCTCTCTCTTTCTCTCTCTCTCTCCATGTCCTCTCTCTCTGTCCTCCCTCTCTCTCCTCTCTTTCTCTCGCCTCTTTTTCTCTCTCTCTTTCTCTGCTCTCTCTCTCTCTGTCCTCCCTCTCTCTCCTCTCTCTCGCCTCTGTTTCTCTCTCTCTTTCTCTGCTCTCTCTCACTCTCTGTCCTCTCTCTCTCCTCTCTTTCTCTCGCCTCTATTTCTCTCTCTCTGCTCTCTCTCCCCTCTCTTTCTCTCTCTCTCGTTCTCTGCTCTCTCCTCTCTTTCTCTCGCCTCTGTTTCTCTCTCTCTTTTTCTGCTCTCTCTCTCCCCTCTCTCTCTGCTCTCTCTTTCTCTCCCCTCTCTTTCTCTCTCTCTTTCTCTGCTCTCTCTCTATGTCCTCTCTCGCCTCTGTTTCTCTCTCTCTTTTTCTGCTCTCTCTCCCCCCTCTCTCTCTCTGCTCTCTCTTTCTCTCCCCTCTCTTTCTCTCTCTCTTTCTCTGCTCTCTCTCTATGTCCTCTCTCTCCTCTCTTTCTCTTGCCTCTGTTTCTCTCCCTCTTTTTCTGCTCTCTCTCTCTCTCTCTCTCTCTCTCTGCTCTCTCTCCGCTCTCTCTCTGCTCTCTTTCTCCATGTTCTCTCTCCTCTCTTTCTCTCGCCTCTGTTTCTTTCTCTCTCTCTCTCTCTCTCTCTCTCTCTCTCTCTCTCTCTCTCTCTCCCCCTCCCTACTTAGATGTGGTATGAATACTGTAGTGTGTATGAAGCTGCTGATTGGTTAGCTGCTCAGTTCCAAAAAGATATAAGCAGAGATGGTTTCACATGAAGCTTGTGTTTGCTTTCACCTGTCCCGGTTCGTCGCTGTCTTGGGTATGAGAGATCTGCTAGGTGAATGGGAATTGGAGAAAACAAAACACCCTTCTGAATGGGCCTAAAGTGTATCACTTTATTACCTCAAGCTTATTTTGTAAAATATGTGTTTTTATGCGAGCCCCTTTTTTTTGAATATTACACTTAAACTTAATTTTCTTTAATCACAGGTCTATCATTAGAGGATCTTCACTGTATAATCTGTTATTGTGAACATACTGTTCTAGAATTCAGCCCAGAGTTTACTGGATCTCGTGCAGTGTAACAAGTAAAAATCAATTAACAGATCAATTAATCAAGCAATCAGGTGTGGAAGAATAAAGTATTCATGGGGAGTCATAGCCTAAAGGTTAGAGAAGCAGCTTTGGGACTAAAAGGTTGCTGGATCGATTCCCTTGACCTGCAGGAAGATGGGTATGTGGGGGGAGCGAATGAACAGCATTTTCCCCTCCCTTTATATCCATGGCTGAAGTGCCCTTGAGCAAGGCACCTAACCTCCACCTGCTGCCCACTGCTATGGGTGTGTGTTCATTAAAGAAAGAATTTCACTGTGCTCTCATGTGACGTGCGACGAATTTTAAAATTCTTTAAAAAATTTCTAGAAAACTGAATTAGCCATTTGGATTTGCAACAATTAATCTGTCAGTCTGCCAGACATCATATGGGTTTGGATGTGTTTAGCGACATATGAAGATTAGTAAAACCTAGTAGCAGTATGTTATCATGCATTTGATAGAGCAGCAGTAGAAACTGAATAGTAAATGATCGCCTACACTACCGTTCAAAAGTTTGGGGTCACCCAGACAATTTTGTGTTTTCCATGAAAAGTCACACTTTTATTTCCCACCATAAGTTGTAAAATGAATAGAAAATATAGTCAAGACATTTTTCTGGCCATTTTGAGCATTTAATCGACCCCACAAATGTGATGCTCCAGAAACTCAATCTGCTCAAAGGAAGGTCAGTTTTATAGCTTCTCTAAAGAGCTCAACTGTTTTCAGCTGTGCTAACATGATTGTACAAGGGTTTTCTAATCATCCATTAGCCTTCTGAGGCAATGAGCAAACACATTGTACCATTAGAACACTGGAGTGAGAGTTGCTGGAAATGGGCCTCTATACACCTATGGAGATATTGCACCAAAAACCACACATTTGCAGCTAGAATAGTCATTTACCACATTAGCAATGTATAGAGTGGATTTCTGATTAGTTTAAAGTGATCTTCATTGAAAAGAACAGTGCTTTTCTTTCAAAAATAAGGGCATTTCAAAGTGACCCCAAACTTTTGGACGGTAGTGTATGTCTGCTATTTTTTTATTAGTTGCGTGACTGCATCAGACCTGATTTGAATAGAATTGAGAAAATCTTTTTTTTTTTAAATCACAGTGTACATGGAAGACGAACCGTCACCTGTTGCTTTGTCGTTTGCAATTGTGAATGTAGGTTAAAAACTAAAGGATCAAATAATCATCAGTATGATGCTTATTGAGTTACAGTGTTGTAGTGTTTGGGATGGAGCCTTAAAATGGCTGGTGATATAGTAATAACGCCTATCATGCATTGTTCTGTGTGTGTGTGTGTGTGTGTGTGTGTGTGTGTGTGTGTGTGTGTGTAGGTGCTGGGGCAGTGTCCCCAGGTGAACTCCAGTCGGAGCGCTGAGCCTGTGAATGTGACTGTGTATTATGAGTCTCTGTGTCCTGATTGTCAGGAGTTTCTGGCGTTGCAGCTCATGCCGACCTTCATCATGCTGAATGACATCATGGGTTTGGAACTTGTCGCGTACGGCAACGCAAAGGTACACACATTGTGTTAATTATTGTAATTAACATGAAGTTGATTAGTTTCCTATTACAGCACACCCCAAGTATAATATTCCTATAATACCACAGTGATCTACAACAATTACTATTTTTATTGATTAAAAATGATGCAGTATGAATTTAAAAGAGCTGAATTCTCACTAACCCCCCGGTTCTGTGTGCTGCAGGAGAAGCAGGTCGGAGACAAGTACGAGTTCACCTGTCAGCACGGATCAGACGAGTGTCTGGGCAACATGATCGAGGTGAGACAATAGAAAAGAATCAGGAGGCGGGGTCAGTGATGTCATTACAGCACCTGGCTCAGGTGTGTTCAGCTGTATGAGTGTGTGTTGTGGTGTGATGTTCGGCAGTGAGCGTTAGATCACATTACCAGCTGGTCCACACTGTAAAGAAATGAATGATATTGATGAGTGTACTATTTGTATGTTCAGACGTGTGTGATGAAGAAAGTGCCCGAAGCTGCAGTGCCCGTCATTTACTGCATGGAAGCGGCTGCGGATGTGGTGAAGGCGGCGGAACCTGTAAGTGTTCATTATCACTGATTTTTATTGACGCATCGACTCTGAGCTAGAATTTAATCTGAAATAAACCAACCTGGGACTGGAATTGGTCTCAATCTGATTTAGACCGACTTCCTGTAATCCAGACTGGTGTCTGTTGGACTTACACCAGCCTCAGTGGCATTTAATCTGGAACAAACTAACTCGGTCTGACCCAGATTAATTTACTGTCCTCGTTTGGACCCAGAACAGCCTCAAAGAGTCCAAACTGGCCTCGGATTTAATCTGGAATAAACTAACTTTTCCTCGACTTGCCTCATTCAGACCCGGACTATCTCTGAAATTAAACCTGATAGAACATATCACAAGCCGGATCTGACCTCAGTTTGACCCTATAGCATGAATATCAACTTAATCCCGGTCAGATTTGTGTCTGGACGAGCCTTAATCCAAACCACCCTGGCCTCAGTCTGCCTGGCCCTGAGAACAACCTGACCCGACTAATTTACCTGGTACCGTCTCAGACTAACTTAATAAAATAAAAACTAATAAAGACTAACGATCCAAACTGGGCTGGACATCAAACTGTGCTTTAGCTAAAGGTTCTCTCTCACTGCAGTATATTGATGGTGGATTGTGTGTCCTCAGTGTCTGGCCCTGTTCAGCCCACAAACGCGCTTTGGTGATGTCATGGCGTGTGTGAACGGTGACGAGGGAAATCAGTTAATGCACCAGAACGCCAAGGCAACCGCAGCTTTACAGCCACCACATGAGTACGTCCCGTGGGTCACCATCAACAGCGTGAGAACGATTATTCACATCATCCAACACCGTTTATTCTTCAATCTCTCCTCTTTAACCAGGCACTGAACTCCTGTGTGATGATGATGATGATGTATGTGTTTACAGGAGCACACTGATGACCTGCAGGAGAAAGCAATGGGCTCGCTCTTCCTACTCGTCTGCAGTCTGTACAAGGTGAGAGAGATGGAGGGACAGAGAGACAGAGAGACAGATGGGTTGATGAAGAAGAGACAGACACAAACAGACAGAAAGACCGATAGTGACATACAGAATGACAGAGAAACGGAGGGAAGAACAATGAGACTTACAGTGGGACAGAGATGGAGAGGGACGAAGAAAGAGATTGAGGGACAGACAGAGTGGTCGGTAGGGATAGAGAGAAAGAGGGATGCAGTGACAGAGTGATGGAGAATCAAGAGAGACTGAGGGATGGAGAGAGAAACCCACACACACACAGAAAGAGATGGACAGAATGTTAGGGTTTAAAGTTAATTTGCTGCTGGATGATGTGTTACTGTGTGTGTGTGTGTGTTCCAGGGTGAGGCTCCACCAGCGTGCTCTCTCGGAAAGAAGGCGGTAAAGACGAGTTACTGCTGAAGATGTTGAAATGTGACTGTAAAGCTGAATCAGTAACTCAGTGAATGATGACTGTAATGCAGTGGTGATTTTTCTACACACTGTTCAGTAACGCTGTACGAGTGTCGACACTAAAGCGCTCAGCCACAATTATTTGAATAAAACAACCTTTTACATCAATAATCTTTTTACAATCGTTTTAATATAATGTCTCCAGATCATCATTATATAAATAAAGAGGTTTAATCAGAAGTGGGAGAGAGAGAGAGAGAGAGAGAGACAGGGAGAGAGATGGAGAGAGAGAGAGGGAAGGAGAGAGAGAGTGACAGAGAGAGAGCGACAGAGAGGGAGAGAGAGAGTGACAGAGAAAGAGAGCAACAGAGAGAGATAGAGAGGGAAGGGGAGAGAGAGTGATAGAGAGAGAGAGGGAAGGGGAGAGAGAGTGACAGAGAGAGAGAGCGACAGAGAGAGAGGGAAGGGGACAGAGAGTGAGAGAGAGAGTGACAGAGGGAGAGATAGAGAGGGAAGGGGAGAGAGAGTAATAGAGAGGGAAGGGGAGAGAGAGCGACAGAGAGAGAGGGAAGGGGACAGAGAGTGACAGAGAGAGAGTGACAGAGATAGATAGAGACTTTGACTTTTAAAAAGCTCTTTATTACAATAACTCAATCAAAAACAGATGTCTTTACACCCCCACTTTTTAAAAAAAATTAAAATAACTTAATCAGATGAGGTAGTTACGCTCAAGTGGGACGTACTGGTCCCTCAAAAATATCCCTAAATAAAAGAACTTGCCCATTTATTTTACACAAGGCACTGTTCTGACACCATACATTTTCAAAGGAAGTAAGATCTTTCATCTCCCTATAAAAATGAAAATCAATTAAAATCCTGGACTTCACGAGAATTGCAAATCTCAAAACCAAATCATCATCCAGACTCAATTCGACCTTGTTCCTTCTGCTGACATATATGGCTAACTTAGCCTGCCCAATTAGAAAATTCAGTACTTGACACTTCTGACGATGCTTCTTAAAATATTTAAAACCAAAAATAAAAGTAGTCATTGAAAAATCTTCATTAAAAGCAGCAAACAAAGTCTTTAAAATTGAGAATAAAACACCCAGCCTCCCACACTGCATGAATGCATGAAAAACAGTTTCCCTCATTGCACAGAATGGACAATCGTGACTGACATTAGGGTTTAAAACTGAAATAAAAGCATTGACTGCTATTGCACCATGCAATATACGCCACTGCAAGTCCCCACACTTTTTAATTAATGGTGACTTGTATAACGCCCTCCAATTTGGTTTGACCTTGTCTTCAACCTGAAGAACACTGCGCCAAGGTGTGTCGACCCTCGTTTGAAGAGACTTTACATTCAAAGCTAAAACACACAGCCTGTACACCATCTTGGAAGAAGGTGACCTTGTCCCCAAAAAAAGCACAGGTTTATAACACACATCCGGACATTCATACCCATTTACAGAAATACAACAATTAGGGAATTGGTCATCTTTACTTGGAACCACGACCCCCATACTGTAATCAGCCAACATTTCTGTTATATTCTCAGACAGCAAAGATTTCCATTTCACCAGAGCTTGGTTAGTGAGACGAACTGATTTCACTGCTAAATGCGCAGCTAGCATCCCAGCATTGGAAAGAGTGGGTCCAGCAACTCTGATTAAATCCCCAAGAGTGGTCACCTTGGCCTTGAGGAGCATCTCCCTACGGATGGGACATCCTTCTGAAGACAGCTCCATCCTAGATCCATATACCAAAGGTTCCAGAAGTGTCTAGTGTAGAGAGCGGTTGCTTTGATCCTTGATCACTGTAAATAAGGACCACACCTTAAAAAGGTTCCGATAAAACACAGGCAAGTTTTTTAGGTTCATTAACTTAGGATTCATCCAGAACAAAGTCTTATCCAAACCCAGCCCCTCAAAAGACTGAAGGATGATGGATGCTGCTGCTTTCCAGCTGGTATTTACCGTCCCATTTAAAAACCTCTGCAAAAAGCGTAGGCGAAAGGCTGCCATCCGACTCGGTAGATGTACCAGACCATGTCCCCCTTCCTCTTTTGGAAGGTATAAAACACTTTGTGGAACCCAATGTAACTTATCCTAGAGCTGTGCAATATATCGTATTTTTATCGCGATATCGATATTGGTGTCAAACGATATCAAAATTCATAATATCGATATGAAACGATTTTTTGTCATTTGTCGAAAGGGACGTGCACAATATTTCTACAATGGCAATAAAACAACAATAACATTGACGTGACAGTAAGGTAAAACGAACCCTTCTGTCCCCTAAGGCACACCGTAGCCTTGCATACGTCATCCATTCTACTCCCGCGATATCTCCGCAACAGTAAAAAATCAATTCTTCTGTTTTCATACGTGTCGGGTGATTTGATATATTGATTTGTTAATATGTTGTTTGATTTGCTTGCTAATAGTTATAATAATACAATTAACATATTTACGTCATATTTTTGGATGTGGGACTGGGTAATGTAAAAATGGCATCTACGGAAGAAAACAAGCACAACAATATTAGCACATATCCAGCTTGCTAGCTGTGTTAGATGTGTTAAACCGTGTGGATTTAAGTGGAATAATTGCGAGTCGTCCTGTGGTCAAGGCAGCGTTTTAAGGTAAGGCAATTTGGTTATTAATGTTGCCCGCCGCGGCATGTTTACTTGGGTTCATTTGATTTTGACTTGTGCATCTGCAGCTAGCATCATGCTTTGAAGTAGGTTCTGCTAAGGACGGGTTTATTGCGCGATGTAGACGGACTCAGATGTAATTACATTGTTTTTAAAATTCCGTGCGCTTAAAACGGTGTCCCCCTGCTAATCATGTAGCCCTAATCATGTGTTGCTTTTACTTTTCGAGTGAAATATCTCTGCAAATGGTATTTCAGTGCTGACATGCCAAAAAGATAGCGGAGTCCACATTTGGAAGATGAAGGAAGAGAAGCCTGATGCTTGAAAATAGATCGCTTAATCCACAACGCATATCTGTATTTGAGACATAACCTGCAACTAGTGGGGATGTTTTGGAATGACTGTGCATGCGGTGTTTTTGGCCACAGAACACTAACCCACAGTAGTAGGAGGACTACTGGGTTCGTGGATTTTGTCTGTTGACTGAGCGAAGCATGGGGTTTGCCTTGTGCCATTTCACGTAGCATCTAGCCGCAGTGCCACCTACACTTTCAGGGAATGTTTACATGCCGCTGAGCTATTTTCATGTATGTTAATTCTTAAGGACTTGTCTCTATATTGTGCGTGTTCACACACGGACTGGCCATCGGGAGTAGCGGGAGTTTTCCCGGTGGTTCAGTGTGGGCCGGCGGAGAAAAAAACAAAACAGTTGCGCGCTGGCCTTTAATATGATAAGCAATGTTAACAGTTTCTTTAAGAAACTGTTAACATTGTTTATTACAGTTGCGCGCTGGCCTTTAATATAAGCAATGTTAACAGTTTCTTAAAGAAACTGTTAACATTGCTTATCATATTAAAGGCCAGCGCGCAACTTTTTTTTTTTTTTTTTTTCTCCGCCGGCCCACAAACTCCCGCTACTCCCGATGGCCAGTCCGTGTGTGTGCGTGTTTAATGTTGGTGTCTTAACAACACACAAGCTTACGTTGTAGTGTGTGTGAGAGAGAGATTTTATCCTTGGCTGGCTACGAGCCAGTGTGGACGTTACGCAGTAATCACTGGTAATAGCAGCGCTGGCTCCATCCTCTGTGATCGGAAATGTTGAGTGAGGAGAACGTGAGCCTTGTGCAGGCGATAGGACCTATGCAAAGTACGTGCTTGCACAGTAAATAGTTTAAGTAAAAGGCGTTTCAGGGTACAACGGGAAGGGTTGACAGGTAGCCTATGAGGCCTGTACTATAAAAATGTGGCCCGGTGCCTCAGGTGTTGATGATCAGGGCTTTAAAAAAAAGGTGTATAAATATCGTTTTAAAAATTGCGATATCGATATTTACTGAAAAAATCGTGATATTGATTTTTTCCAATATCGAGCAGCCCTAACTTATCCCAAAAAAAATTTAATAAGATGGACTGGATCTTTGATAAAAACTGGACAGGAGGGTCAACACACGCAAGGCGATGCCAGAGGGAGGAAGCAACCAGGTTATTGATGACAAGTACGCGCCCTCTGTAGGACATATTTTTCACCAAAAAATTCCATTTTTCAAGGCGGCCTTTAACCTTTTCGACAATTCCATCAAAATTTTTTTGCATAAAAGAACCATTCCCCAAATACACACCCAGGTACTTAAAACCATCTTTTGTCCATAATAACCCGCCAGGAAGAGACGGTGCACCATTAGGCCACTTGCCAATTTGCAGAGCTTCACTTTTTCCCCAGTTTACCTTAGCAGAGGAACATACTTGAAAATTATTAAAAATTTGCAACATGGTATTAACTTCCCCCTGGCTACTTATAAGTATGGCCACATCATCTGCATAAGCAGATAACTTAAAACTGTAGTCATAATTAGGAAACTTAAACCCATTGATACTACTCCTTAATTTAATCAGAAGCGGTTCAATGGCCAAGGAGTAAAGCATACCTGACAAGGGACAACCTTGTCTAATACCCCTACCTACTTTAAAAGGAACGCACAAGTCACCATTTATTTTCAGTATACTTTCAATGTCACTGTACAAAGCTCTAATTTTGTAAATAAAACCAGGGCTAAAACCAAAGGCTTCTAAAACACAAATTAAATAATTATGCTCAATGCGATCAAATGCCTTTTCTTGGTCAACTAATATAAGGCCAAAATCCAACTTTTGGTTATTCCCAATTTCTAAAATATCTCTTATAAAAGCAATATTGTCATGCATCACCCTCCCTGGCACACAGTAGTTTGGTCAGGATGAATTACCTCCCCCAAAACCTTAGACAGTCTACCGGCCAACAATTTAGATAGCAGACGATACTCTGCACAGAGGACTGAGACAGGTCTCCATGATCTTATATCGCTGAGATCCCCTTTCTTTGGCAACAGGGTAATCACTGCCCGTCGACAGCTTAGAGGCAACTTTCCCCTAGTCAAGCTATCGTTCAATACAAGCAGCAAATCTGCACCAATGACTGGCCAGAAACACTTGTAGAATTCAATGGGCAACCTATCTATGCCTGGTGTCTTGCCACTCTCCATGCTTCGGAGAGCCTCCTGCAGTTCCTCTAAGGTCAAAGCCTTACAGAGGTTCACATTGGCTTCACTAGACACTTGTGGGAAATTCTCAAGAAAGTCATGAATAAAAACCTGCTCACTGGGTAGTTCACTCCTAAAAAGTTCTTTATAAAAATTGACCGCTCGCTTTCGAATTTCTCTTTTATCAGTCAAGAGTGCTCCGTCCTCTGATTTTAAGGAATGCAGCAGCCGTTTTTGGCCATTCTTCCGCTCTAGACTGAAAAAGAACTTAGACGAGGCATACATCTGTTCGGCATTTTGAAACCGTGATCTGACCAAAGCACCTTGAGCAGGGATATCTAGTAAGTCCGCCATTATTTTTTTTTTCAAATTCAACTTTATAATATCCTGGTCGCTTGATTGGCTTACTAAATCTTGGAGCTCCATTATATCCTTTTCCAAGAGTTTAATATTTTGAGCTATGTCTCTGGTCACATTGGAAGTATACTGTTGACATAGTTGTTTTATTTTGGTTTTGGCCATATCCCACCACTGCTGAACAGACTGAAAAGAAGACTTCAGAGGACTAAAATCATTCCAAAAAAATGTAAAAACCTCTCTAAAATGGGCATCATTTAAAAGGCTAGAATTAAAATGCCAGTAAGCACTCTTAGGCTTAATATTATTAATAAATAATTTGCTAAGAACCATACAATGATCTGAAAACCCAACTGGAAAAATAAAACAACCTCTATAAAAGCTCAGTTGATGTTTAAAACCATAAAATCTGTCTAATCTTCCCAAAGATATTCTGTTGCCATAAGAATGTACCCATGTATACTGTTTTTGCATATGATGGAAGTTACGCCATATGTCAACTAAATCATGTGAGCTAATCAGCTCAGCAAGTCTTTTTTGAGATGGCATATGCGGTTCAACATGGTTTCTGTCCAGGCCACTTGCAGTGCAATTAAAATCCCCACCCAACCCTAAAATATCATCAGAATCGCAATTTCTAAGGGTGCCTTCTAGAGTCTGCAAAAAAATCATTCTATCTATGGCCCTGGTTGGAGCATAAACACATATAAAAACAAAACATTTTTTCTCTACCTGGGCTTTTACTTTTAGAAGTCTTCCACAGACTACTTCCTCAACCTGATAAGTGGTAGGCATAAAATTTTTTGAAAAAAGAATAGCAACACCTCCGCTAGTGGAGTTATTGTGACTTAAAATGGGAAAACCTTCAAACTCTCTTTCCCAGTCTAGACTGTTCCCTATATCAGTGTGGGTTTCTTGTGCAAAACCCACATCAATCTTTTTTTGTTTAAATAATTCAAAAAAAAGTGCTCTTTTAGCACGGTCCCTTGCACCATTTAAATTAAGTGAGGCAATATGCAACTCACTCATGAGCTGGAAAAATAAGAAAAACTTGAACATTATGTAAGTTAGCTGAGGCAAATTTTGACTGTTTTTAATCATTAAGATCTAACAAAGCTCTTAGCTTAGTTAGAATTTTCTTTAAACGATAGACCTCAGTGTTTTCAAAAACTCCATCTGCCATGTAGGTTTTCACTTTCTGCATAAATTGCTCAACGTCAGGGAAAAACTCATCGATTTGAACATGTCGTATAAACTTCGTCTTTGCAAGAAACATTTTGATTTCGTTTAAATCATAGGAACGACTTGGATAACCACTTTGGCGTAAGGTGCAGTGCACACTACAGTCAGACACCTCGCCCTCACTTTCAACATCAGTAGTAGTGGAATGTAGTTCAATTAAACTATTTTTCTTTGCCTGACGTCGGGGCCGCGCCTTCCCCTTCCTTTTATTGGGAACTTTAAAACCCTCATCGTTAAAGGTGAGTGACCCATCTTCTGCCACAACTGGGGTAAGAACTTCACTCTCTTGTGAATTAACCTCACTCATTTCTGCATCAAATTTGACTTGCTCACTCACTGATTCAGCTGAAACTACCGGATCAGTGGGTGCGACATTGGCTGTTTCAGCTTCAGTTTGCACTTGTGACACGGGTGGATTTTCTGCCCCCTCACCACCTCCTTCAGTTTGCACTTGAGGTGCGAGTGGATTTTCTGCCCCCTCACCACCTCCTTCAGTTTGCAAGCCACTCTGAGAGGCCTGTCCAGCATCATTGTTACTTTCTGGTCGCTTTTTAGGACAAGAACGTACCATATGCCCAGTTTCCCCACAGCCAAAACATCTCATAATATGGGTAGTTGCATATACACCATAATTGACACCATCCACCTTGATATTGATGGCCAGATCCAAGTCACGGTTCCCCTCAACAATCATAAACACAAAGCGCCGAAAGGACACAACATGTTTTAAAAGTGGCGATTTGCTAGCTATTCCAATCTTTTTCACTGATGAAACAACTTTGCCATACCTAGATAATGATTGAAGCAACACTTCGTCTTTTATAAAAGGCGGAACGTTGGAAATAATAACCTTCTTCGAAGGTGTTGCCAACGGAGTCACAGGAATAAATTCACCATTTACTCCAATGCCTCTTTCAACCAAAATGTTTACAAATTCAGTCTTTGCAAGAAACACAACAACCGCTTTATTCATACGTGCGGCAGACACTATATTTTCATGCCCAATGATTTTCGCGATTGCCAAACTGCAATCCTCTACACTATCAGAGGAAATGATCCTAATTCCGTGTTGCCGCGTTAAAGTTTCAAACCTCTCCGCGCCTGAAGCCGTCATGCTTCCGACACCAGGGGAGCAGACGCTCAAGCTTGGGAGGAAAAACTAAACTCAAAAAAACAAACTCTACACTAGCCACAATCTACAAAACAACCATAAGAAAAGAAAAAATACCAAGAAAAAGTTAGAAAAAAGAGAGAAAGGGTGCGAAGCACCCAAACGACTCACTCACACACGCTCCGCAGCTCCACCCACTCACTCACGCATGCGCACAATGAGAGAGAGAGAGAGAGACGGAAGGGGAGAGAGAGTGACAGAGAGAGAGAGCGACGGAGAGAGAGGGAAGGGGACAGAGAGTGACAGAGAGAGAGTGACAGAGATAGATAGAGAGAGAGAGAGAGAGAGAGAGGGAAGGGGAGAGAGAGTGACAGAGAGAGAGAGAGAGAGAGACGGAAGGGGAGAGAGAGTGACAGAGAGAGAGAGCGACAGAGAGAGAGGGAAGGGGACAGAGAGTGACAGAGAGAGAGAGAGAGAGAGAGACAGAAGGGGAGAGAGAGTGACAGAGAGAGAGAGCGACAGAGAGAGAGGGAAGGGGACAGAGAGTGACAGAGAGAGAGTGACAGAGATAGATAGAGAGAGAGACGGAAGGGGAGAGTGAGTGACAGAGAGAGAGCGACAGAAAGAGAGGGAAGGGAAGAGAGACTGACAGAGAGAGATAGCGATAGAGAGAGAGACAGAAGGGGAGAGAGAGTGACAGGGAGAGAGAGGGAAGGGGAGAGAGAGACAGAGGCTCTGGATCCTTTCTTCCGTTCTGCTCAGTTCACACTGTGCTCCAGTTTTCCTTTTAGCTGTTTACTGTCTGTTGAAAAGAAGTTGATGGATTCCTTCAGTTTTTCACTTGAGTTCTTGATCAATACCTCCACCACTTCCCCTCCCCTCCCCTCCCCTCCACTCCCTTCCCCTCCCCTCCCTTCCCCTTCCCCTCCCCTCCCCTCCCCTCACCGCACCAGAAATCTGGTGTAACCCTGAGCTCAGTTCACTACAGCAGCGCATTAGTGTCAAAACCTTACGCAGCTGGGGTAGGGGGGATATTCAGAGAAAAAACTCATAATTTCTCATATTAAAGTCTTACATTTACAAGAAAAAAAACCTCAGATACTCTCTCAGACAACAATCCCATGCTCCCTGGCTGCAGTGCATTGTGGGAAATGTTGAAAATCTCAGCATTTTAATCTTTTATATTGCGCAATCGAAGAGGAAAGACTACATTTCCTACAACTCACTTCTACATCTGATTCTATTTTTAATTCCATGAGAAAGTTTTGTGACAAAGTTTAAACCTAAATAAAAAGCCCCTGAGAATCTACATCAACTCTCCTGAGAGATCAAAGAGAAACTGTACTAATTACAGCTTTGAAGACTTCGAGTAAAAATCGTAAAATGTAATGTATATGTGTTTGATTTTAATTTAAAAACAATCATCAGGACTGGCAAAAAAACGTCATGTGAGAGTACCATTTTTACATTTATTCTACGCTCATGTCAGCGAGCACCAATCAGGAGTTCAATTCCGAGATTTGTGGGTGACAACGAGCCACGATTTCAGCGGCAGCAGCAAAACAATACATTTACAGTACTGTGCAAAAGTATTAGTCCCCCCCTCCATTTTTTCATCCAAACTTTGTTAGAGATTTCTATTTTATGACTTCTACATTAGGGCAGCACAGTGGTGTAGTGGTTAGCACTGTCGCCTCACAGCAAGAAGGTCCTGGGTTCGAGCCCCGTGGCCGGCGAGGGCCTTTCTGTGCGGAGTTTGCATGTTCTCCCCGTGTCCGCGTGGGTTTCCTCCGGGTGCTCCGGTTTCCCCCACAGTCCAAAGACATGCAGGTTAGGTTAACTGGTGACTCTAAATTGACCGTAGGTGTGAATGTGAGTGTGAATGGTTGTCTGTGTCTATGTGTCAGCCCTGTGATGACCTGGCGACTTGTCCAGGGTGTACCCCGCCTTTCGCCCGTAGTCAGCTGGGATAGGATCCAGCTCGCCTGCAACATTGTAGAACAGGATAAAGTGGCTACAGATAATGGATGGATGGACTTCTACATTATCGAGTCAAAACATCACAAAAACATTTTAGAGTCCAAACGCTCATTTTTTTCCAGCTCAATGTTACAGGAAAAAAAAAAAAGTTTGTATCTGAGCAGTATATTCCATAAGAGACACTTTTCAGATGAAAAAAGAAACCATAATGAAGGCTGCTGGGGTTTGGTGTAAAATGAAGAAGTGAGTGTGACAGTCAAAGTATCCAGAAGAACTGTGGCTGGTTCTGTAAGATTCTCAGTAAAACCTACAGATCATTTCCACATAAAACTGACCTCATTGGACCCGAGATGGATATTTTTTTGAAATCAAAGGACCGTCTCACACCAAATACTGACTTTGTTTCATTTATTACGGCTCACTGATTACTATTCATAGGGTTTTTTAAATGTTGAAACATTTCATTTCATTATTTTTAAGCCATTTTTTGGTTGACAGCCTTTCTTTACTTTTGCCGTAGACTAAGTAAGATCACAGACCCCTCATGGGTCCAGTGGGATCCCAGTTCTAATACAAATCTCTAATTCATAGTAAAAGTTAATTTATAGTATAGTAACTTTCCACTGTCACTCTGCAAAATGATGAGAATGATGATGATTAGTAGTCATGCCATTTTAATTAATTAATTTATTTATTTTATTCTGTTTGCGCGCACACACACACACACACACACACACTCCTTGTGTCAGCACCAGGCAGTGTTCAGGTTGTCAGGGACCAAACAGCGAGCCAAGAGGACACAGAAGTTTTTGGTTCAAAAGGAAGGACTTTATTTACCCAAAAATGTTTAAAAAGTTTACAAAGACCAAAATGAATAATAACTAGGCCAAAGAAGGGGTCAACAAAATATAACTT
The DNA here is from genome assembly GCF_027579695.1 of Neoarius graeffei. Lineage (NCBI taxonomy): Eukaryota > Metazoa > Chordata > Actinopteri > Siluriformes > Ariidae > Neoarius > Neoarius graeffei. Next base: position 68,810,887 of record NC_083585.1, read on the forward strand.
GACTTGAGACACAGACACGATGTTAACGCAACAAAACTCACTTCCCACAATGAGACAAAAGGGAACAGAAGAACAAGCCTTTATTTATCACATGCACACTTCAAGCACAGTGAGATTCATCCTCTGCATTTAACCCATCTGAAGCAGTGAACACACACAGCAGTGGGCAGCCACACTACAGCACCTGGGGAGCAGCTAGGGGTTCGGTACCTTGCTCAAGGGCACTTCAGCCCAAGGTTGCCCCATGTTAACCTAACTGCATGTCTTTGAACTGTGGGGGAAACCAAAGCACCTGGAGGAAACCCATGCAGACACAGGGAGAACATGCAAACTCCACACAGAAAGACCCCCGCAAGCCTCAAACCCAGAACCTTCTTGCTGTGAAGCAACAGTGCTAACCACTACACCACTGTGCCACCCAGATATAGTAGCTCGGCCAAACCAAATGACACGGAAGGGGTAAACAAAAATAAACACTGGCTACAGACAGATACAAAGCAAATCTAACTAAAGCCAAAATTCCCTCGGGCACATGGTGAGACGTGGGACGGCCTAATGAGCAGGCTCCAAGATTTAGGTCTCCCCAGCCCTCAGCCATACCTTTTACCCAATCCAGAAGGGACCGTCCCCAACGCTCAAGATAACTCAAAGAAAACTCAAACAAAGAAACACATTACTGACAAACAAACATAGCTTTCGCAACCCTACAGTGTTAAAATGTGTGCACTCCATATAAAACAATGTAAACGTAAAGCAAATAAACTGTAAATCAAACAAACTGTGTTTTTTGTCAGTCATTTGAGTTTGATTGTATAGATGAGTGTAAATGATAGACTAATGAGGTGCAAAGGTAGAATGTGGAATGATTTTACCCTGTGGCCTTCACAAGGTGATGATATCATGGGTTAATCACAACTGTGTGTGTGTTGTGAAATATTTACAGTGTATATCTGTGAAGATACTCAGTCATCCAGGTACATAGTAATCTGTGGTTGGTAGAAGGGAGCAACTGGACTTGCTTGAAAAGTCTTGAAGACGTTTCGCCTCTCGTCCGAAAGGCATCCTCAGTTCTGTCTGTCTCTGTTCAGTGATGGTCGTTCCATTTTTGTCAACCTGGAACGACCATCACTGAACAGAGACAGACAGAACTGAGGATGCCTTTTGGACGAGAGGCGAAACGTCTTCAAGACTTTTCAAGCAAGTCCAGTTGCTCCCTTCTACCAACCACAGATTATTTACAGTGTATTATTAGCATGTCCTGGTCCTACACATATTCATTTGTTCTCCAAAAGATGCATTATTGTGGGGTTTTTATTTTTATTTTTAAATTTTTTTTTCCAGTTCAGATTATTGTGCATTCCTTAATAAAACAATCTGGTAACTTTATCTGTAGCTCCACCCCAATCTGTGTTGTAATACTCTGATTTTAGAGAGGATTTACGTCATTAAAGTTTTTAAAGTTCTGCTGGTTTGTTGTGAAGTGTTCAGGTTCCTATCAGACTCTTTTAAAGGAAATGTTAAAGGTTTCACTGGAAAAACAGAACACTGAACCTGTGTGTGGGATGTAGACTAACCACAAATGACGAAATAGAATGAACGCACACACCCACACACCCTTCCTCATTCTGTTTCCACATTTCCAGTTTTCATCACATGTCCAACTGATTCTCTAGTAAATCAGATTTTATTGGATTTATTAACATGTTTAATATTAATATAAAAAAGTCATTATTTAAGGCAGGATTAGATATGTGAGTTGTGCCACAGGGTTTTTGTACCAGATGCTCTGTTTACAGAATGCATAGAAATGGCATTGAAAAGCGTGCAATATTTTACACCGTTTTCGCTGGCTGATAGACATATAAACTACAACGAGAGACTCAAAAGACTTGTCTTATTACCGTTGGAATTCAGAAGAGATATACACGATCTAATTCTCCTATATAAAATGAGAGCTGGACTTATTAATGCAAACTTTGACCATCTTTTGCTTCCTGTAACATCACATTACGCTACTCGAAACTATGATCCTGTATATATTCATCCTGTTTTCTCCCACAGTCAACAGTACTTTGCAAAGTCATTTTTCCCTAGAACTATTAAACTTTGGAACAATTTGCCTAGTTTTATAAAATATGCCAACACAGTTAATCAATTTAAGAATTTACTTTATTTTCAATATAAAGACAAGTGAAAGTTATACATTCCGCCATAGTTAATCAATTATATTAGTATATCCTAAATTAATTCTACACATAGCTTTATTATCAGTTGTCTCTGTTTGGTCATGTTTTTTAATTGAATAAGTCAGTTTGGAGATGTGGTCGAGCAGAGTCAGCTGATAATTATATTTTTATATTATACTGGGGTTTTTTTGTTCTTAACTGCTTGAATATAATTTATATTTTTTGTAACTTTGTAAGGGGTTGAATTTCAATTGGGGCTTTGCCCTGTATTCTTCTCCTGTCACCTTTGTTATTTATTGTTATTTATTTGTAAATGCTTATATGTTTATATTTGTGGCAAATTTTAATAAACTAAATATTATACTTTCTTACTGCTCTAGCTAAGAGGGAAAACAGCATGGCAGCTTGGTTAAGTCCACAAGAACCGTGTGTTTTTTATTCGTTTGCTCCCTTTACATTTTACTTCACTCATGCATGCCCATCATGCTACCGCCACCTAGTGGCGGCTCCATAAATGCAGGATACAACATCCCTCCACTCTTAGAAACGTTACAACCTCCCCAAGAAAACCCCTTAAACAAAAAACATCAACATAACATCAACATAAATCAATACCACTAACTCAGAGTGGGGGTAGACTGCCCCAGCTCTGGTGGACTCGGAACGGGGATTATTCTGCCCCAACAGCTCTGGCCACTCTAACTACAAATTCAGTTTCTCAGGAGCCTTCCTTGCCCTGCATGAACGAAGAGGGCACTCTTCTTCTTCCCTAACAGCCAGCTCTGCTACAGGAGGAAGAGGAGTCTGCTCTGCTGAACTCACGTCCCCCTCCAAGGTAGCACAGGGCCTCTGTTCATGTTCCTCAGGCTCAGTGTCTGGTAGCCTGACTGGCTGCTCAGGTCCCGTGGCATCAGCATCCCAATCTGCCCTGGTCTCTGGTTCCGGGTACTCGTTCAGCTGGTGGCGACCCTCTAATCCCCTTCTTGCTAAAAGGTGGTCCACATGGCGCCTATGCACCTGGCCTTCCACCCAGACCCTGTAACTGAGAGGGCCTGTGCTAGAGGTGACCACACCTGGTACCCATTTCCGATGACCTGTGAAATCCCTCACCCACACTTCGGACCCTGCCGTCAGAGCCCTGGCTTGTCTGGTGCGGTTCTCCCTGCAGATCATGCGTTCTTGGCTCTGGAGGACCTTGGCCTGAGTGTCTGGCTTTAATAGGTCCCATCTTGTCCTGACAGGGCGCCCAAACATCATCTCTGCTGGTGATCTGCCTGTTGTTGCATGAGGTGTTGATCTGTATGCTGCTAAAAACCTTGCTATGCGCATCTTAAGTGACCCCCCTGACCCCTTGGTTTTCTTCAAGGCCCTCTTGACTGTCTGTACCGCTCTTTCGACTACACCATTCGTGGACAGCTTGTAGGGGGCAGATGTTATGTGCCTTACGCCATTAGAAGACAGAAAACCCCTGAACTCGGTGCTCGTGAATTATGCCGCATTGTCTGACACGACTGTGTGTGGCAGGCCATGGATGCTGAACAGCTCTCTCAAGTGCTCAATTGTTCCTGCTGAGGTGGCAGAACTGACTGGAGCAACTTCCAGCCATTTTGAATGGGCATCTACTGTTATCAAAAACATCTCACCCTGAAATGGACCTGCGTAGTCTATGTGAATTCGCGTCCATGGCTTTCCAGGCCATTCCCAAGGAGTGACTGGTGCCTGGGGGGGAGCATTTTGAACTTCTTGACAGATAGTGCAGGCTTGCACTTTCTGCTCTATTTCATTGTCCAGCCCAGGCCACCACATGTGAGCTCTGGCTGTCGCCTTCGTTCTCGAGACTCCTGGGTGTGGTTCATGAAGTTCATCAAGCAGTATCTCACGAGCTTGTAATGGAATCACCACACATAGTCCCCAGAGCAGGATGCCGTCTTCCACACTGAGCTCCACCTGCCTTCTAAAAAATGGTCGCAAAGCCGCAGCTGGGAGGCCATCCCTCTTTGATGAAACGGCAGACCTTTGACAGTATATGATCTCTTGCAGTCCACAACTTAAGCTGCTGACCTGTAATAGGGGCTGTCTGAAGCTGTCTAAGTAAGCATGTCAGTTCAGCTGGACGGTGAGTCTCCCTAGGCCTTTCAGGAAGGGGAAGTCTGCTGAGACCATCAGCATTGGTGATGGTCGGCCCTGGCTTGTACCTGAGAACATACTGATACTGAGCCAGCAGTAAAGCCCAGCGCTGAAGGCGTGGTGAAGCTGTCGGCTGAATGTTCTTAATCTCCCCTAGGAGGCCCAGCAAGGGCTTGTGGTCTGTTTGTATGGTAAAATCACGCCCGTACACATATTGGTGGAACTTCTTTACTGCAAATATTACAGCAAGGGCTTCCCTCTCCAAATGAAAGTAATTTTTTTTCAGCTGGCGACAATGAGCGAGAGGCAAAACAGATAGGCCTCTCAGTGTCTTCAATCCTATGCGACAAAACTGCTCCAACTCCATACGGAGACGCATCACAAGTTATGATTAGGGGCAACTGGGGGTCATAATGAACGAGTAGTGGTGATGCTGAGAGCAAGTCCTTTGACTTCTGGAATGCCGCAT